>NC_056734.1:280166313-280281313 GCF_019279795.1 Protopterus annectens | reverse complement strand
TACATGCAAATAGTTGTACATTGGCCATATATATCACTCTGTACATGTAATGTACATTAACACAACAGTACCTGACCAATCATTATGTGTGAACAGTACTCTTGCAAGGTGCTGTGTGCAACATCATCATCATGATAAAGGTAAATGGGGTAACCATAGAGGGACCAGTAGTGTTTTGTGTACAATGGGGTCATCCTCATCATGTGCACTTGGACCATGTAGGAGCGATGTGCATGCCAGTATTGTGCACCTGAGGGACAGGGGTGAGTATAACAGGAGAATATTATGATGCATATTACAAGGGTTTCATGTGTCCAGTGGGCATATGTGTGTAATGCACAGCTATGTATAGGGCAGATGTTGTCCTAGGAGCTGAATGACCTTATGTGTCTGTAGGTGAGGGTCAGATGTTTGGGAAGGAGTGTAGGTATGGCCGTGGAGGATAGGTAGGATCATAGAAAAGACAGCATACAGGGTTGGTATATGACATATATGGGGGGGATAAACCTGGACGGGGATGGGTCTTCGGCATTCAAAAGCCCATGGGAACAGTGGGATGGAGGTCCCCAGCCATGGGCAACTGCCACTGCACCTACACAGCTGCAAAGGAGGCAGTGCTGGGGGCTGTCCAGGAGGGACAGCATCATCCTGTAAATGTGACACTCTGCCCTTGAATTGGCATATCTGGCTTTGTATCCCCTTAGGGAGCCACCAACACAACACATCCGGGACCACACGATAGCAGATATGTACCTATCTCATCCCACTCTCAAGGGTGATATGCTCCATCCTCAGTGGTGGTACAACCAGAAGGTGGTGTGGAGCCAACAGAAGTTGAAGTCTATGGCTGGGCCCCAGATGTGCTAGTGCCCGGTGCCATAGTCAGCTGAAGTGGGACAGGATGTTCTACCAGGACCTCCCAACCCATTCAGCCTATGATGTTGCATTTTAAACCCACATATGGCTTAGTGATAGACAACAGCATACAGGATTACCTACGACAGTATGCATAGATATCACCAGCAACCTAACACAACAGATGATATACATTTGCAGAGGAAGCATAACACATGCATATATACCGCATGCCAACTGTACAATGTGTAGTAGACGTGTGACCGCAGCTATGAACAGTTGCCCATCATTGGCTTGTCACTGGGAATCCCACACAGTGTCAGTCATACCAACTGTCTCATGTGACACATGTCCCAGTCAGGGATGCAATGGCAGTAACACATCCCTATCATCATGTACTGTCTTCAATCCTCACACCATGTTTCTGTTGTGCACAGATGTGTGTTCAGTGTATAACACAGGAAACAAATGGTTGCACACACTGGCCAGTTCACAGATGGCCCTACAGATGGGGGTCCCTCATGAACAGAGTACTGCTGTGTCTGTATTATAACATGCAGAATAGCCATTACCACACACATGTTAAACAGGCAGTAGTCTCAATGCAGCATAGCTACACTTACATGCTGTAGTCATGTGTGGCACATCACCCTCCTGTCTTTAGGCTATTTCCCACTGTGGAAAATGATTGAGGTACATCCAGATATCATCTGTGATGCCGTGCCAGAACACCACATCAAGGTACCACTCACAGCGACTGTCATGGCCAGATAACAACATGTTTCCCTGGATAGTGCACTGTGTTTATCATGTGGATGGCTATGGGAACACCATCACAGCTGTATCACATGCAATCAGTTAGAGGAGGACTGCAATAGGTGCAGAGGCCATCACCTGACCATTTCCATCACTTACAATACACATGCTGCTGCTGTGCAGGTGTACACTTTAACATCCACCAGAGAGTGTGTGGGTGGGACAGGCAATGTACACCAGGGAAGGGCTTGGAGACTTAACCATAAGCATCATCTGCCACATGCCGAATAGTACAGGGGTCAAACCCCTGACTACTCATTACTATTACATGTGCATGATGTTACTACATGTGCCACAAAGACGACATGTCACTGTGCTGTAAGAACATATGTGTGTAGGTGAGTGAGTGACATCTTCAACAGATATAGTAGACATACATTAGGTGTGGCACACAGTCCATGTAAATGGTTGCCATTGTCGCCACAACCAAACTCTCTAATGGACATGCATTGGTACCTTTTCCAGGGCCACAAATACACAACGTAACTACTTAGTTTGCCACACTGCAGTAATGCACAGGACCACATGCACCACAGGGGATATCTGGAGGTTCTATGGGCTAGGGCATGTGAAAGTGCTTGACAACTGTTGGTATGCCAACGAGGTTTATACTGGGAGTGACTGTGGTTGGGAGCATCACAACCCACATGCAGACACAGGGTGCCAGTACTGGCATGCAGGTATGCATTGCTCCATGGGTGTGTAGTGTTTGGCTGTGCAAGATGACTGTACAAGGCTGGGTGTGGGGTACTCGTTGCCATAGCATCACCCAACAATGGTGTGCAGTGCAGGGGTGTAGTGTCTGCAATGTCCTACACAGATGGGTACTGCATTATCTTGCCTGACATCCTGGTTACCAATGTGTAGGGCCATAGCTTTGCAATGCATGCCATGTCTGTGTTTGATAGTCCTTCACATGGACATTGCCTGGGATGTGCATGTCCCACAATACTGTACAGTGACATGTACAGGTGTACCTGGTTTGGCAGACACATGTTGTGTACACAGCCTGTTATACCCAGATATGCCAATACTGGCCTGCTGTGGCGAAACCTGCTTATAGTGAGCAGGTCGGCCCTGCACCTGCATGGATAGTATGATACAGGTATTCCATGGTGTCAGTGGCATGGGTCCATACAGGGCACATGTGTACAGCATTGTCTGGCCTTAGTGGATCACATTTGATGTCACCACATATGTTGCAGGCATTCAGTGTGGAACATAGCGAAGGCACAATGTCCGCATATATGTGCCTATTGTACCACTGTACAGGGTACCATGTCCTCTGCAGGCCACTGCATTCACACCATGTCTACTATCTGTCCTCAATGTGCATGGTACTAGCAACATAGTGTGATATCCTAGGCAAGTTTGTTTGTGCATGGCACATGGGTGCGTGACATATACTGGGTCCTAGTAGGGCTGCATACTTAGTTCACCAGGCCTTTTGCCAGATGTATGGGTATGGCTTGCCAACACAGTACCATGGCTGACTGACAGCTGTACTCCTCGTGAGGTGGCCAATGTGTCATAAGATGAATACCATATAGGAAAACTACAAAACCTGCTCCTACACAGGCTATGACAGACAAACACACACTTGCCATGTCCTGTATACAAACCTCTACTGTATCACACTGCAGCAACAGGCATTTAGGGCACACACTATGATGAATACTACAAAGCACTGTACTTGTCCCATGGAGGCAGACACACACACACACACACACACACACACATGGCAAGTGTGGGACTAGAACACTGACCTAACTACCTTATTACACTACAGCATTACGCAGTTACAGAATGCACTACCGAGATTACTGGGACACAGCACTCCCAGAGGTGTATTTGTAGAAGGGTGACATCATCAGCCTTGCTAAAGGTGGGTATAAGAAACGTATGGAGTGTGAGCAGTCTAAAAGCATTACTCAAGTCATCAGGCAAATGGACACACACACACACACACACACACACACACACACACACACACACAAACACACACAGCAAGTGTGGGACTAGAACACTGACCTAATTACTTTATTACACTCCAGCATTACGCAGTTACAGAATGCGCTGCTGAGATTACTGGGACACAGCAATCCCAGAGGTGTATTTGTAGATGGGTGACATCACTGGCCTTGCTAAAGGTGGGTATGAGAAATGTATGGAGTGTTAGCAGTCTAAAAGCATTACTCAGTCCTCAGGCAAACAGACACACACACACACACACACACACACACACACACACACACACACACACACACACACACACACACAGCAAGTGTGGGACTAGAACACCGACCTAACTACTTTATTCTACTACAGCATTATGTAGTTACAGAACGTGCTACCAAGATTACTGGGACACAGCACTCCCAGAGGTGTATTTGTAGATGGGTGACATCATCGACCTTGCTAAAGGTGAGTATAAGAAATGTATGGAGTGTGAGCAGTCTAAAAGCATTTTACAGTCCTCTGGCAAACGGGGACAGACATACACACACACACACACACACACACACACACACACACACACACACACACACACACACATACACACACGCCAGTGGTGTGAATGGAGCACCTGCCTATTTACAGATTATTATTACAATACTTCATATTTATGAATCGCACCACACAGACTACACATTTTAAAGCTGTCATTATGACCTTCTGGGAATGCGGACATCAACAGAGATACTGGCAGTTAAGATGTACATACCTGTGAACCTGTGTGTTTAAAGTAGGAATCCATCCTGACCTGAAGTATGCCCATCTGTGAAATGGACGACTACTACCACTATACAGGGTTACAGTGGCCATGCCCATACACAGAGGCACATAACCGACACAAGGTGTCACTGGGCATGCTCACACACTTAGTAGCACAGAGCTGTTCAGAATGCACTATGTGTCCATCGGCACAAGGAGATACTGGGCATGCTCATACTCTTAGTAGCACAGGGCTGACTGGGATGCACTCTGATGGTAAACATGGAAGGCCACAGTGGCCATGCTATTACAGGTAGATGTAAAGAACACATTGTAATGGGCTCTGGTGTTAGTAGTTGTCATTGTTAGCAGGAACACTGCTCTACATATATTTTACACCAGTCTTTTACACAACATCTGTTGTCATTCTGGGATGACATGGCTGACAGTAGGCAGGCCTTTGACACATATCACATGCATCCATGATTCAAGGGAGTGGGGATATTACCCAAGTCGCATCTGGCCACACAGTACCATTCCAAGGCAAATGTCCTAAACACAGGTAACACCCATTGACCTACAGGACAACTGCATTGTTTTCTTATGCTAACCAGTGCTAGATGTGTAGCATCCATATTCACAGCTGGTCACTGTAGATCCAACAATGGGGAGTACTGACATCTGTGCAGTGAGGAACACCTGGCTGATGGCTCTGTAGTGCACAATAGCACTACTACCATATACCTCAGAACCTAGCACTACAACCATATACATCATAACCAGACATGTGGGCCATAACACAGGTACGGACCACTCCAGGTGGTGTCCCCACATACATAAAGGCCACTCACATGTACTGACCGGTCCCCCCATGAAAGGCATCACAGATGAGTCATGTGCAGGACACAGAGTCACATGCTGCATTCTAGGGTATAAACCTCAGACACCACCATGACCTTGGACTACCAACCATCCATACATGTTGTAGGACATAGAAGAGAACACCACCATGTGACCCTTGACCTGTGCACTGTACCAAGCTTTACATTAACTGTAGAGAGTACACATGTACTGACACAGTTGCAACATGTGTTATGCAATGCAATGATACCACTGTCTCTAACCAGGTCAGCTGTACACATACCAGGGGCCCTCAGTACTTTCCACCATTAGCAGATGACTGTTGCTATACACCAGTACACACCCTCATGTATGGATATGACATACATATACCTGCCCTGGATATGTACATGCCACACACACACAACATACATGTAAATAGCATAGCTGTTGTTGTCCTTTGTGCAAACAGGTGACTACAGCCATTACACACATGCACATGGAATGTGGGTCCATGGCTGCTGAATGCTAACAGTACATAAGGTGTGATATCAGTGTTGACAGAGGTAACATTCCCTCTGTACCAGTCACCTATTACACCCATCATATCATACAACAGTCCATGTGTCATGTATGTCATTACACATGTCCACCAATTGCAATGCCTACAAACATGCCCAAATGTCAGGATTGTAGGACCTACACACCTGTAGTCATAGTGTTGTGCATTCAGGTAACATGCATGTGCAGTTGCTAATGTATGCAGATGATGTGTATGCTAGTACATTATGCAGTTGCAATGCAGCCTCAACATTGCCAACTGTATATGGTGATATGCTGAATGTACGGAAAGATGTACCTCAGGTATGGACAGATGTGTGGAAATAACTAAGTGGTGGGACATCTTTGCAGATGAATGTTTGCTGTGGACAGCTCACAGGTGTATCACAAGTGGTCCTACAATAACCTGTGTA
This sequence comes from Protopterus annectens, assembly GCF_019279795.1. NCBI lineage: Eukaryota > Metazoa > Chordata > Ceratodontiformes > Protopteridae > Protopterus > Protopterus annectens. Next base: position 280,275,113 of record NC_056734.1, on the reverse strand, counting down.
ACCAGCAAGCAATGGTTTCATTAATTGAAGGACATAACATACAACTTAGACAGCGGTTAGGGTGACAGTGAAGGTAAATCATTTGACACCTGTTAATAGTTAAGACGGCCTGTGTGCATATATCAGCACTGTTGCCACAGGAAGTGTCAGCGAACGTAAATCACTTGACACCTGTTAATAGTTAAGACGTCCCATGTGCATATACCAGCACTGTTGCCACAGGAAGCATCAGTACAGTTTGTAATGCATGCAATACTGCTGTACATCTGTCATGCATATCATGAGCTAGGCAGGTCTGAGATTCACAGTACTGGCATGTGTGGTTGTGTGTCTGTCCATATATGTCACATATTGTGGGAAATACATCTCAATTTTTACTCACTCTCCTGTACACTAGTGTACACATCTGTACAGACTGAAATGTAGAAAGCAGGACATAGGCAGGGGCGTGTATCTCACACATGTAAGGTATCTATGTGCATGACATAGGTGTATTCAATACTGAATGCCACAGTGTGTGTATGTAGGGCTGACTGGTCCCTGGAGTGAGGATGTATGTTACCATATTGAACTGATAAGACCCAGGTGATGCATTCTACTATCCATGTTGATGTCCCCGATCTTAGGCCGTACTTACTACCTGTATATGTGTATTCTCTGTGGTGCATCATGTAGGTGCACAGTACTGTAATGATGATTTGCACATAGGCAGGGGTCCTCACCTCACCAGTAGCAACTGTGTGCGAGTGTGTGTTACTGTGTCAGTGAATCAGTGAGTGTGTGGGTGTATTACTGTGTCACTGAATACATGTGTGTCAATACCTGAGTGTGTGGGTGCAGTTGTGTGTTGGCACCTTGTCATGGGAACGTGCATTACTAATTCCCAATGAGGCATCACACTTCCCAGTGGCCTCCACCCTTGTAATCAGCTAGACCACTCTCTTACCTCACCACTCCATGTAACTGTACCTGTGATGTCACCCTTTTTGGATGTCATGACTGTGTCCACAGCAGCTTAATACACAGCTATCATGCTCTTGGATCGGTAGACATGTTTGTAACGTGGGACATTCTCACTGGTATGTGGCAGCTACACGGTGCATGCTGGTATATTCATACATACCTGTGAGTAGTCCACATTGACATATGGGACACTAACTGCAAACACTGACATCCACCGGCACGTGCAATTAGACCTGAAGGAGGACAGCAGAACATCATGACCAACATGCAGTTACTGTTGTTACACAAGACACATACTGTTAACAGTATGAAATGCATAGTACACTTGTAGTACATGATATTTCTGCTGCCTGTCAACAGTACTCAACAATTGTAAACTACACTTATCTTCCTAGTTTGTTCACCCTGTGCATCAGACCATATGATAATGTCCCTGCACCGATGGTGTGGATGTCAGGGATGCGGCACAGGCATCATCATATGTACAGGGTGATAATGTTTGCCAGAGGCCTAGGCTGCACAATTGGATGACATCATGTGTGTGGGTTAGGGCCTTTGATCTAATTGGGCATGTAAGGATGTTATGCATGTGTGTTGCGGTGCCCTACATATGTTTCCAGTGTGTGCGTGTATGTATGCACACAGTTCTGCCATGTATCTGGCCTACACAGGGGTATTATTAACAACTGCAGACTGTACAGGCAAGGTTTTACAGTTCACAGTGTCCGGCCACAGACATGTGACCTTTGCCTGCCAGGGGTTGCACGGGCACTACCAGGCAGAGGTGCAGATTGGGTACTGTTTGATGTCACTTGTTCACTTGAACCGTGTCCCTGTTGGGACCATCCGGGGCCATGTGCACGTGGCCTGCTGTGTCATGGTGTAGACAGCACAGCACCAGATGCACTGCTGCTGCTACCGCCACTATGGGAGCAGACATGTGAGGTAGCTCGTACACGTAGACCTGAAACAGGTGATGTAGCAGGCCTACGTCCACATGCCCGATGCCTCACTCCTACCAGATGTTCCAACACAGCCAGCTCATGGATTGTCATGCCACGGTTAAGGACTCAGACCATGTCACCCAGCCATCTATCCAAAGCTTCAGCAATCTGCTGTTGAGCATTTACCATTGCCTGGATGTTGTTGCTTAAAGAACGGACAGCAGCCCTCTGTAGCCTCTGATCTTCTCTGTTGCGCCATTCAGCACATGCCTGTGCCTTCATTACAGCCTGAAACATGTGTCTGGTGACACCAGCTGCTGCGCTCTGTCTTGCAGGAGCATGTTGGCCAGAGGTCCTCCTATGAGCAGCTCTGGCCACATGCCTGTGTGGGGCACCACCAGTCAGTTGGCTGACACCATGGTGTGCACGCACACCTTCCATAGCCCTCACACTTTCTTGTTCCAAGCTACCATGTGCAAACTGTTGTTCCTCTATTGTCACTGGTGATGGGGTATGTGCAGGCATGGGATCTGTGTGCGGGGATGAGGTGGATATAGCTGGAATAGCAACCAATGGCACAGTTTCAGCACCTGACAACTCTGCCTGTGACTCAATCATATGTTCATCATCACTGCTAGAGTCTGTGGGGACACTAACATCAGATGTACCGCAGGAGGGCAATGCACCTACATCACCTGTGAGGGCAGACAAGAACTGTACATTACAATCTATACAACAGGCACACACACAGACACACACACATGTGATATGACAGAAAGCATGCAACATGCATGTGATGCGGCAGACGGCATGCAGCGCAGACAATAATAGTAGTAGTTATCATCATAAATCCCTGGGTTGCACACAACAGCATGCATGTGTCATAGCAGATGGCATGCAAATTACACAATCATAGTAGTAGTTAGCATACATCCCTGTGTTACACCATGTAGACCAGCACAGGTTAACAGTACACCTGCCTGATGTGTGGCATATGACCTTGACAATCACATGTAGTATGACATGTGATCTGCTGACGTGTGCAATGACATGCATACATGTTTAACACAATGGTATTCTGTCAAATATATAGTGGGGCAATGGTGTCCCAATGCAGTGTTGTCTGTCCGCCCTACAGATATACTGCATATTTAGCTGATGTGCATGGCCATTTCAGGGAATCATGGGGACTCTATGCTCCAGACCAGAGGTGTATCCCTCACTGGTAAGATCAGACCATAAACTGATCTCACTGGATATTCACATCCTGACCCCACCCCCTGCCCAGAAAACCACAGTGAAAAACTTCTCTAAAGCAAATTTCACACTCCTCAAAACCGAGGTGGAATCCTTCAAAGCTCCCGGGCCTGTGGAAAATACAGCCCAGACCGCAGAATCCTTTATAAATGCATTCTATGAACACCTTCAGGACTGCATGGATCATGCAATCCCAAATAAAACCAAGACCCAATCCTCCAAAGGCAGACGACCTGTCTGGTGGACCCCAGCCATAAACAAACTATACAATAGAAGGAGGAAGTTACTACATAATAGAGCAAAATCCCAAAAACGGAAGGCATCTCTGATCAGTATTAGCAAAAAACTAAGGGCACTCATAAAATCGTCAAAGGCCAGCTTCGAGAGAAAAATTGCACAGGACACTAAGGATAATCACAAGGCTTTCTTTAGTTATGTTAGGAACTTGGGTGGGAATTCCCAGATATGCTCAGAATTAGTCCAAAATGACAAAAAATACACTGATCCCACAGACATTGCCAACAGCGCAAACTTCTCCCCCCCCTCCCCACCAAAAGGGCAAATATCTATCCCAGCAGAGTGCTGCCCCCCTGACATCTCAGATGCTCAGGTGGGAGCCGCCCTCTCAAAAGCAAAAAACACAGCATCAATGGGACCAGACGGTGTCCCAGGCTGCATCTTACATGAACTCCAAGAAGAGCTAAACCCAAACATAAAACTACTGTTCAATCTCAGCCTTACTACAGGATATGTACCCAAAGAGTGGCGTACAGCAACAGTGGTCCCTCTCCACAAAGGTGGTGCCTCAACGGACCCTGGAAACTATCGCCCCATAAGCCTGACTAGCTCGGTCTGCAAAGCTATGGAAAGGATCATCATGGACCTCATAAATAAAGATATTGGGGACCTACAGACACTGGATCCTACCCAGTTTGGCTTTGTTAAGGGCAGATCCTGCCTCTTAAACCTGGTTGACTTCTTTGAAACAGTCACCAAGGCCATTGACGAAGGGAAGGTGGTCCACACAGCCTATCTGGACCTCGCAAAGCCTTGATACAATACCCCACTCGGGCATTATAGATAAGCTCACCAGCTTAAATATAAACCCTATGTCACTAGATGGGTTGCAAACTGGCTCAAGGACAGAACCCACATGGTTAGAATTGCTGGAGCCATGTCAGACTCCAAACCAGTTACAAGTGGCGTCCCACAAGGCTCAGTCCTGGGACCTCTCTTGTTTGGTATATATTTCTCGAGGTACAGGCCAACACGGAAGGACTGTGGCTGACCAAGTTCGCAGATGACTGCAAACTGGGCGCCATAATCGACTCTCCAGCCGACACAAGCATCCTCCAAAAGGGCCTCATAGAAACAGACAACTGGTGCCAGAGCCATGGCCTCAAGCTAAATGCCAAAAGTGTATAGTCATCCCCTTTGGCAAAAACAAAGTGCCCACAAATTACCACATAGGTGGTAATCCATTAAGTACAGAAGAAGTAATTAGGGACCTGGGGACCCAAGTTGATAGCAATCTCTCATTTGACAACCACGTGGCCAAAGTGGTTAGAAAAACATTTTATATAGCCCACCTAATCATGAAGGGATTCACATCTAGATTAGGGGAGGTCATCGTGCCTCTTTACTCATCCCTCATCAGGCCCATAATTGAGTACAATGCCCCTTTTGGGATGTACCTTACCAAACACCTGCAGCAACTGGAAAGACCCCAAAAGTACCTCACCAAGAGGATCAAAGGGCTCAAACAGATGCCATATGCTGCCCGGTTAAAGAAACTCCAGCTCTACTCAGTGGCCCATTGAGCTACACGCTCGAGAGACTTGAACCTCAGCACTGAAATAAATAGGACATGCTGGAGGGACAGATTCATAACCCAGAGGCTCCCTTCACTCTGGAATAAAATCCCAGTCCAGGTTAGGCAGAGTCCCTCATTGACTCTTTTCAAGAGGAATCTTGATGAGTGGATGGGAGATCATAGGTTTACCCCGGGTATCACTTCTGTGTCACTGTTAGACAGAGGCACAGTATACTAACCTCGAAAAAGGGCATAGCAAAATTAATTTAAAATGGGTGGCGAAAGCCAAACATACTCTGGCTAGGCTTATAAATGCCCTAGGGCAGATAGCCTAGTATGAACCTATGAACCTATGAACCTATGAGGCGTCTCTATTGCTATACAGTGTGAGTTACAGACACAGTTCATAGCCACAACTGTGTTCAGATACAATACATATATACTGTGGAATGTGACCCACATCACTGAGGTGTATACACACTTATCCATGATGTGGAAGTTGTGACACAGGTCACTGATGGGTATACAGATGACACCCCTGCACCCCTGCACATCTGCAACCATATTGTTGCTGCCTATGCAACTATGGCAAGACATGGCAAACACGTTGGTACACCATGTCCCACATGACATCTGTGAACCACACACACACACACACACACACACACACACACACACACACACACACACACACACACACACACACACACACACACGAGGAGCAAGTATGACACTGATGTCCGACACCAGCAAGGGGAATGTACTGTATCTGTGGGCTGATGTGGATACTGTACAGGTGACTGCTGTCATGTTGTGACACCCTCAAGATGTTCAACACATCTTATGTGGTAGATTGATGTTACGCCTACACAAGATGTGCACAGGCCTGTAGGTTGTCTAGTGTTCCATATCTACAGTATGACCATTACGCAAAGGCCATAGTTGGACCATGTGTAGCCATTGTACGACAGGATGTACACACAAGCACATCACGTCTACTGTGTATGTTGCTCCATGTCTCTGGCCATCCTCCATGGCCATGTGTGTACATGTGTTGGCCAAATTATTGTGACGGGCATCTATTTCACATGTCTGTGTTGTCCTGTATGACATGCACCCATAAAAAAGCATAGGGTCCATAATGCTTTATACAAACATCATTTAATACACAAAACTGCAAAATTCTCCTTTATGGCAATTGACATTATAAGAGGTAACAAACACAATAAAATAGGTTGGCATTCACTTTTAAATTCCAATGAAAAGAAGTGGATTGTGAAATTAGGTGGATTATTTCCACCGGGTCTTAATGAACAATTCTAGGCTAAACCAATCAAGTGGTTACAAAGTATATTTAAACTACAACATTTGGATGATTGAATTTGCACTGAGGAAGGCTGTGTTTCTAATGCCAGCCGAAACGAGTCTGTTTGTCTTTTTGTTGTTTCAATAAAATTTGCTTCAGGCAACAGTTTGCTGGCTCATTTATACTTTTTTCTTGATTTTTATCCTTGAGCCGTGCAATTGCACTTGTGCAGGAGGTTTGGTTTTGACAATGCACCCATAGTGTGCATACACAGAATAACATACTATAGTATGCGGCATGTGTGTATACATGCCTTGCATATGATGTTACATTACATATTGTACAGTGAAACATGCAACTATATGGAATATAGTTGTTATAGGTGCAGTACTGACTTACCAGGCAACTCCAAGCTCAGTGGTTGAGAGACACCCACCTGCACAATATCAGCTAAGGCTTGTGGATGTGGTTCTGCAGGTGTCCCCAGGTTGGCCAGTAGCTCCTCGGTATGTGTGAGTGGCGGCTGGGTTGGTGGTCCACCACCTGTTGCACCTTGTTCCCAGGCGATTGCATTCACCCGCTGTTTCACCCATCTAATGAGGTCTGTACAGTGTCTGCGCACCTGCTGGTATGTGCGGTTGTGGCCACCAAAATCATTAACCCTATTGCAAAGTTCCATCCACAGGGCATCCTGCTGCTGTGCATCCCGTGCACATGGTTGAACAGGATATCATGATTGTCGAGTAGCTATGGGATGAGGCATCACACCGCTTCCCAGTGGCCTCCACCCTTGTAATCAGCTAGACCACTCTCTTACCTCACCACTCCATGTAACTGTACCTGTGATGTCACCCTTTTTGGATGTCATGACTGTGTCCACAGCAGCTTAATACACAGCTATCATGCTCTTGGATCGGTAGACATGTTTGTAACGTGGGACATTCTCACTGGTATGTGGCAGCTACGGTGCATGCTGGTATATTCATACATACCTGTGAGTAGTCCACATTGACATATGGGACACTAACTGCAAACACTGACATCCACCGCACGTAATTAGACCTGAAGGAGGACAGCAGAACATCATGACCAACATGCAGTTACTGTTGTTAAGACAAGACACATACTGTTAACAGTATGAAATGCATAGTACACTTGTAGTACATGATATTTCTGCTGCCTGTCAACAGTACTCAACAATTGTAAACTACACTTATCTTCCTAGTTTGTTCACCCTGTGCATCAGACCATATGATAATGTCCCTGCACCGATGGTGTGGATGTCAGGATGCGCACAGGCATCATCATATGTACAGGGTGATAATGTTTGCCAGAGGCCTAGGCTGCACAATTGGATGACATCAGCGTGTGTGGGTTAGGCCTTTGATCTAATTGGGCATGTAAGGATGTTATGCATGTGTAAGGCGGTGCCCTACATATGTTTCCAGTGTGTGCGTATGTATGCACACAGTTCTGCCATGTATCTGGCCTACACAGGCATATTATTAACAACTGCAGACTGTACAGGCAAGGTTTTACAGTTCACAGTGTCCGCCACAGACATGTGACCTTTGCCTGCCAGGGTTGCACGGGCACTACCAGGCAGAGGTGCAGATTGGGTACTGTTTGATGTCACTTGTTCACTTGAACCGCGGTCCCTGTTGGGACCATCCGGGCAATGTGCACGTGGCCTGCTGTGTCATGGTGTAGACAGCACAGCACCAGATGCACTGCTGCTGCTACCGCCACTATGGGAGCAGACATGTGAGGTAGCTCGCATTAACGTGACCTGAAACAGGTGATGTAGCAGGCCTACGCCCACATGCCCGCTGCCTCACTCCTACCAGATGTTCCAACACAGCCAGCTCATGGATTGTCATGCCACGTTAAGGACTCAGACCATGTCACCCAGCCATCTATCCAAAGCTTCAGCAATCTGCTGTTGAGCATTTACCATTGCCTGATGTTGTTGCTTTAAAGAACGGACAGCAGCCCTCTGTAGCCTCTGATCTTCTCTGTTGCGCCATTCAGCACATGCCTGTGCCTTCATTACAGCCTGAAACATGTGTCTGGTGACACCAGCTGCTGCGCCTGTCTTGCAGGAGCATGTTGGCCAGAGGTCCTCCTATGAGCAGCTCTGGCCACATGCCTGTGTGGGCACCACCAGTCAGTTGGCTGACACCATGGTGTGCACGCACACCTTCCATAGCCCTCACACTTTCTTGTTCCAAGCTACCATGTGCAAACTGTTGTTCCTCTATTGTCACTGGTGATGGGGTATGTGCAGGCATGGGATCTGTGTGCGGGGATGAGGTGGATATAGCTGGAATAGCAACCAATGGCACAGTTTCAGCACCTGACAACTCTGCCTGTGACTAATCATATGTTCATCATCACTGCTAGAGTCTGTGGGGACACTAACATCAGATGTACCGCAGGAGGGCAATGCACCTACATCACCTGTGAGGGCAGACAAGAACTGTACATTACAATCTATACAACAGGCACACACACAGACACACACACATGTGATATGACAGAAAGCATGCAACATGCATGTGATGCGGCAGACGGCATGCAGCAGACAATAATAGTAGTAGTTATCATCATAAATCCCTGTTGCACACAACAGCATGCATGTGTCATAGCAGATGGCATGCAAATTACACAATCATAGTAGTAGTTAGCATACATCCCTGTGTTACACCATGTAGACCAGCACAGGTTAACAGTACACCTGCCTGATGTGTGGCATATGATCTTGACAATCACATATAGTATGACCTGTGATCTGCTGACGTGTGCAATGACATGCATACATGTTTAACACAATGGTATTCTGTCAAATATATAGTGGGGCAATGGTGTCCCAATGCAGTGTTGTCTGTCCGCCTACAGATATACTGCATATTTAGCTGATGTGCATGGCCATTTCAGGGAATCATGGGGACTCTATGCTCCAGACCAGAGGTGTATCCTCACTGGTAAGACTCAGACCATAAACTGATCTCACTGGATATTCACATCCTGACCCCACCCCTGCCCAGAAAACCACAGTGAAAAACTTCTAAAGCAAATTTCACTCCTCAAAACCGAGGTGGAATCCTTCAAAGCTCCCGGGCCTGTGGAAAATACAGCCCAGACCGCAGAATCCTTTATAAATGCATTCTATGAACACCTTCAGGACTGCATGGATCATGCAATCCCAAATAAAACCAAGACCCAATCCTCCAAAGGCAGACGACCTGTCTGGTGGACCCCAGCCATAAACAAACTATACAATAGAAGGAGGAAGTTACTACATAATAGAGCAAAATCCCAAAAACGGAAGGCATCTCTGATCAGTATTAGCAAAAAACTAAGGGCACTCATAAAATCGTCAAAGGCCAGCTTCGAGAGAAAAATTGCACAGGACACTAAGGATAATCACAAGGCTTTCTTTAGTTATGTTAGGAACTTGGGTGGGAATTCCCAGATATGCTCAGAATTAGTCCAAAATGACAAAAAATACACTGATCCCACAGACATTGCCAACAGCGCAAACTTCTCTCCCTCCCACCAAAAGGGCAAATATCTATCCCAGCAGAGTGCTGCCCCCCTGACATCTCAGATGCTCAGGTGGGAGCCGCCCTCTCCAAAGCAAAAAACACAGCATCAATGGGACCAGACGGTGTCCCAGGCTGCATCTTACATGAACTCCAAGAAGAGCTAAACCCAAACATAAAACTACTGTTCAATCTCAGCCTTACTACAGGATATGTACCCAAAGAGTGGCGTACAGCAACAGTGGTCCCTCTCCACAAAGGTGGTGCCTCAACGGACCCTGGAAACTATCGCCCCATAAGCCTGACTAGCTCGGTCTGCAAAGCTATGGAAAGGATCATCATGGACCTCATAAATAAAGATATTGGGGACCTACAGACACTGGATCCTACCCAGTTTGGCTTTGTTAAGGGCAGATCCTGCCTCTTAAACCTAGTTGACTTCTTTGAAACAGTCACCAAGGCCATTGATTGAAGGGAAGGTGGTCCACACAGCCTATCTGGACCTCGAAAGCCTTCGATAACAATACCCCACTCGGGCATTATAGATAAGCTCACCAGCTTAAATATAAACCCTATGTCACTAGATGGGTTGCAAACTGGCTCAAGGACAGAACCCACATGGTTAGGAATTGCTGGAGCCATGTCAGACTCCAAACCAGTTACAAGTGGCGTCCCACAAGGCTCAGTCCTGGGACCTCTCTTGTTTGGTATATATTTCTCGGAGGTACAGGCCAACACGGAAGGACTGTGGCTGACCAAGTTCGCAGATGACTGCAAACTGGGCCATAATCGACTCTCCAGCCGACACAAGCATCCTCCAAAAGGGCCTCATAGAACAGACAACTGGTGCCAGAGCCATGGCTCAAGCTAAATGCCAAAAGTGTATAGTCATCCCTTTGGCAAAAACAGTGCCCAAATTACCACATAGGTGGTAATCCATTAAGTACAGAAGAAGTAATTAGGGACCTGGGGACCCAAGTTGATAGCAATCTCATTTGACAACCACGTGGCCAAAGTGGTTAGAAAACATTTTATATAGCCCACCTAATCATGAAGGGATTCACATCTAGATTAGGGGAGGTCATCGCCTCTTTACTCATCCCTCATCAGGCCCATAATTGAGTACAATGCCCCTTTGGGATGTACTTACCAAACACCTGCAGCAACTGAAAGACCCCAAAAGTACCTCACCAAGAGGATCAAAGGGCTCAAACAGATGCCATATGCTGCCCGGTTAAAGAAACCCAGCTCTACTCAGTGGCCCATTGAGCTACACGAGAGACTTGAACCTCAGCACTGAAATAAATAGGACATGCTGGAGGGACAGATTCATAACCCAGAGGCTCCCTTCACTCTGGAATAAAAATCCCAGTCCAGGTTAGGCAGAGTCCTCATTGACTCTTTTCAAGAGGAATCTTGATGAGTGGATGGGAGATCATAGGTTTACCCGGTATCACTTCTGTGTCACTGTTAGACAGAGGCACAGTATACTAACCTCGAAAAAGGGCATAGCAAAATTAATTTAAAATGGGTGGCGAAAGCCAAACATACTCTGGCTAGGCTTATAAATGCCCTAGGGCAGATAGCCTAGTATGAACCTATGAACCTATGAACCTGAGGCTCTCTATTGCTATACAGTGTGAGTTACAGACACAGTTCATAGCCACAACTGTGTTCAGATACAATACATATATACTGTGGAATGTGACCCACATCACTGAGGTGTATACACACTTATCCATGATGTGGAAGTTGTGACACAGGTCACTGATGGGTATACAGATGACACCCCTGCACCCCTGCACATCTGCAACCATATTGTTGCTGCCTATGCAACTATGGCAAGACATGGCAAACACGTTGGTACACCATGTCCCACATGACATCTGTGAACCACACACACACACACACACACACACACACACACACACACACACACACACACACACACACACACACACACACACACGAGGAGCAAGTATGACACTGATGTCCGACACCAGCAAGGGGAATGTACTGTATCTGTGGGCTGATGTGGATACTGTACAGGTGACTGCTGTCATGTTGTGACACCCTCAAGATGTTCAACACATCTTATGTGGTAGATTGATGTTACGCCTACACAAGATGTGCACAGGCCTGTAGGTTGTCTAGTGTTCCATATCTACAGTATGACCATTACGCTAGGCCATAGTTGGACCATGTGTAGCCATTATGCGACAGGATGTACACACAAGCACATCACGTCTACTGTGTATGTTGCTCCATGTCTCTGGCCATCCTCCATGGCCATGTGTGTACATGTGTTGGCCAAATTATTGTGACGGGCATCTATTTCACATGTCTGTGTTGTCCTGTATGACATGCACCCATAAAAAGCATAGGGTCCATAATGCTTATACAAACATCATTTAATACACAAACTGCAAAATTCTCCTTTATGGCAATTGACATTATAAGAGGTAACAAACACAATAAAATAGGTTGGCATTCACTTTTAAATTCCAATGAAGAAGTGGATTGTGAAATTAGGTGGATTATTTCCAATCGGTCTTAATGAACAATTCTAGGCTAAACCAATCAAGTGGTTACAAAGTATATTTAAACTACAACATTTGGATGATTGAATTTGCACTGAGGAAGGCTGTGTTTCTAATGCCAGCCTAAACGAGTCTGTTTGTCTTTTGTTGTTTCAATAAAATTTGCTTCAGGCAACAGTTTGCTGGCTCATTTATACTTTTTCTTGATTTTTATCCTTGAGCGTGCAATTGCACTTGTGCAGGAGGTTTGGTTTTGACAATGCACCCATAGTGTGCATACACAGAATAACATACTATAGTATGCGGCATGTGTGTATACATGCCTTGCATATGATGTTACATTACATATTGTACAGTGAAACATGCAACTATATGGAATATAGTTGTTATAGGTGCAGTACTGACTTACCAGGCAACTCAAGCTCAGTGGTTGAGACACCCACCTGCACAATATCAGCTAAGGCTTGTGGATGTGGTTCTGCAGGTGTCCCCAGGTTGGCCAGTAGCTCCTCGGTATGTGTGAGTGGCGGCTGGGTTGGTGGTCCACCACCTGTTGCACCTTGTTCCCAGGCGATTGCATTCACCCGCTGTTTCACCCATCTAATGAGGTCTGTACAGTGTCTGCGCACCTGCTGGTATGTGCGGTTGTGGCCACCAAAATCATTAACCCTATTGCAAAGTTCCATCCACAGGGCATCCTGCTGCTGTGCATCCCGTGCACATGGTTGAACAGGATATCATGATTGTCGAGTAGCTATGGGATGAGGGCCTCATCCTCCAAGCAGGTAAAAGGGGGTAGCCTTGCATGTGGCATACCTGGAAGACATAATGATAGAGATAGGTCATGATAACTCACAGAGACATACAGAGCTACAGCTGAACATACATGTGTATCGCATTTATTAAGTTTAAATAGTTGTATTTGCAAACCTACATGACACTGACGTGTTTGTGTCACACACACGTGACACTCAATGGTGAGTGGATATTATCATCATATATGTGTGTGTGTGTCACCTGATTACATTGCTCATACTCCATGTGGATGCTGTCTTGATGTGGGCATGTCTGTTTGCCTGTACTGGTGTTCCTACCTATCAGCACATGGCTGGATGTGTCCACATTAATGCAGCCGACTTTGATGCTGTGTATATGTCACATATAAGGACTTACACTGCCTTAACATACATGACCCGTGACCCTGCAAACTTGCTCACATAAGGTTTTACATGTATGTGTTCTACCATATACATCTACACGGTACTGTACAGCAATTCAACATCCTGCCATGTATCACCTGTGTTGCACATGTGATACACATGGGACACTGGCTAGCCAGATGGTATTTGCAGGGATGGATATCAACTATGGCATGTACAGTCAATGTCAACTAGTGGGCTATATGCCATGGGCCATGTATGAAGCTAGGATGAAAGTTACCTGGCAGTAGCCGACATGCGGGTCTGTGGGGTCAGGTGGAGCAGTGCCACATAACTAATCCACAGGGTTAATGATACATTTACCATGTGGTCATCACACCATGTCTGAGAGGGGAGCGATGTGCAGCTTTGATGGGCAGGAATGCATAGTATGGCAGGACTATGTAAAGTGTATGGGACAAGGATCTGTCCAGCATGTAGAAGGTGGATCTCCATGAAGTATGTGTTCGAGATCAGGATGTGTATTTGTAGCATGTCCAACATCACAGGGTTGGACATGGATTTATTCAGGGTATGTATCATGCTAGATAGTGGAGATGGGGAATGGGAAGGCTAGTGTAGGCCATCTGCATATAGCCAATACCCCTTAAAGGAAATATGTGATCTGATATGGGTCACTTGAGTGTTGTGTATGGCTGGACAATGTTCTCTAAATTCATGGATGGCACCCTGTCATTATTAGGGTTGCCACATATGACTACCGGACATGTGTGGTGATGTAGCTATCACAGGAAAGACAACTGCCCAGCTGCATCCCTTACACACAAGTGTCTATTATGTTGTCCGCTGCCTAGGTGGTAGTTCATGGGTACAGGGTTATTAACATAGGTGTGACAATGCAATTTGTAGCTGTCAGATTGTGGCCATATCTCACACACACCTCACCCACAAAGCCCCTTCTGTATGTTGTCCACAACACTCCTGAGTCAGCTATTGCTCCTAGGTCATAGTCATTCACATACTTCAATAGGCAGATGCCTTCTGTTTGTCTGTGAGGTATGGACTACAATGAGGTGAAATAAAATTCATTAACCCTGACATACTGTAGCTGCCACTGGTGTGATGAGCATGTATTATTCAGACACCTTCTGTAGTGTTGGTTCTGCCAGCAGTCCCATTGTAAAACACTCCTGTGACATAGGAATGTACATCTAGTATACCGAGTGTAGGTGGTACACAGTATGAGTGATGATGTCATATGACCTGGCAAGGTTATGATGTGCAGTGTGACATCAACCTTACTGTCATCTACATCTGTACTGCTTACATAAATTATTTGATTAAGGTTCATGGCCTTCCAGACCAGACTCAGCAGGGTAGTAGTGCAGTACTTCCCATTATCAGTGGTGTCTCTCCCTTTGTGGGTTGTGATACCTGTTGGTGTGCACCATTCAGTGTGGGCACAACCTGTCATGGAGCTATGTTTTACATGATATGTACATGGAGAGCATCTTGTTTTGCCATATGTGTATGATACAACCTGTGATGTGGACAGGTCCCATGCAGCCTGAGTGCAGCTTGTACTTGCATTGTTGTGGGTACAGAGGGCCTGTGGTGTACATGGATATATGCTTGTGTACCTTTTGGGGGGGGGGGTTATGTTATCCAAGACCCTATCTGGATTGCTTATTCATGCTCAGCACTTGTTCAGAACTTGTAAGCACTACGTAAGCTAATAATTACTATAGCACTCAATCTTCCTCATTACCTAGAGGTAAGCAGGTCTTGTACATACTTTTCTCACTTGCTTAAAGTAAAATAGCTCTTGTACTCACTTTCTTCACTTATCTAGGGGAAAGTAGTTCTATATTTAGGCATGTCCAAGAGTCAACTGCCAGTGTTCTCACCTGTCTATCTGATGAATCTGGACATCTAGAGGCAATGTACACATTGCCTTGTGTACACAGACAAGCCTCTCCGCCTACCACCCAACACCACAACCTGTGAGAGATGCACTCATCTAGCCAAACTAGAGATAAAGCTCTCTCCAACCAAGCCTGACCCTGACAGTCATGTGGAGAAGGTAAACATTCGCACCACACCACACTCATCACATAATCTCACTGAATCTACCCCACCATTAACTGGGAAAACTACTCATGTACCAACTCATTAGCACAACGCTTTCTGGAATTCATAAACACCAATGCCCTGAATCAACATATCCACACACCCATCAGGGGAAACAATATCCTAGACCTAGAAATTACCAACATGAGTGACCGGTGCTCCACATGTGAAATCAACTCCTCGTTGGTCCGATCTGACCATGAGCTGAACACCATTGATATCCACATCCCATCCCATCCCCACCACCCATTAAAGGAACCACAGTATAATATGTCTACAAAGCCAACTTCATGCTTCTTAAGACAGACGTGGTGAATGTCATGACACCCAGTCAGATGGACAATACTGTTACAGCTGCCGAATCCTACACAAATGCACTCTATAAGCACTTACACAAGTGCATGGCTTGTGCTATTCCAAACAGAACCAAGACACTATATTCCTAATCAAGGAAACCAATCTGGTGGTCCCCTGCCATAAACAAACTGTACTACAGGAGGAAGACACAGTTGCAAATGAGAATACAATCCCATGCATGGAGGATATCCCTGGTCAGCCTCAGTAAGAAGGTGAGATCCCTTATAAGATCCTCCAAAGCTTGCTACAAAAACTAAACCACCACTAATTCCACCAACAACCACAAAGCATTCTATAGCTATGACACATATCTCGATTTCAACAACCAGATCTGCTCTGAGTTACAGCACAAAGGCACGAACATTACAGAACCAACTGATATTAGCAACATCCTGGCAGATAGGTTCAGTGCTACCTTTCCCCCCTCCCTCTCAAAACTGCACACTCTAAAGCCAATATCACAGCATCCATGGGACCGGACAACATCCCAGGCTGTGTTTTACATGAACTTCAGAACGTACTGGCTCCCCACCTATGCACCCTGTTCAATAATAGCCTCACACTGGGCATAGTGCCCCCTGAATGGTGCACAGCAACAGTTGTCCCACTCCACAAAGGTGGTGCCACAACGGACCACGGGACCTGTTGCCCTATAGGCCTGACTAGCCTGGTCTGCAAGGCTATGGAGCCCATCATGGATCTCAGTCACAGAGACATTGGGTACCTCCAAACCTTTCACCTCTCCTACTTTGGCATTGTTAAGGGCAGACCATGACTCCTAAACCTGGTGGACTTCTTAGAGACAGCTACCAAGGCATTAGATGAGGGTAAGGAGTTCCGCACAGCCTACCTAGATCTCTCATAGGCTTTCAACACCATTCCTCCTTCTGGTATTATCAACATAACCATCCGCCTGAACTTTAACCCCTATGTCATGTGATGGTTTGCAAAGTGGCTCACAGACAGAACCCACACAGTGGGAGTTGCATACCCTAGGTCCAACTATATACCAGTTGCAAGTGGCGTCCCCCAGGGCTCAGTCCTAGGACCCCTCATGTTCGGTATATACTTCTCTGATGTACAGACAAGCACATGAGGGCTTTGGCTGAAAAGGTTTGCAGATGACTGCAAACTAGGGGACATAATTGTTTTCCCAGCTGTTACAGATATCCTCTGGAAGGGTTGCACTGAGACGGATACCTGGTGTCAATATCATGGTGACAAGCTGAATGCCTAAAAGTGCATAGCCATCCCCTTTGGATATAACTAATTACCCATGGACTACCACATAGGTGCTAGTCCCCTACATACAGAAAAGGTAATAAGGGATCTGGGAACCCCAGTAGATAGCAATCTCTCCTTCGATACCCATAATGACAAGGTGGTTAGAATATCCTTCTACATGGTCGCCCAATCTCTAATGGGTTCACATCCAGATCAAAGGAGGCCATTGTGACTCTCTACTCATGACTTATTAGAGCCATTAAAGGATACAACACCTCATTTGGGATATGCCTTACAAGACAACTGCAACAGCTTGGAAGACCACAACATTACCACACCAAGAGGATTACTGACCTCAAACAGATGACCTATGCAGCCCAACCTAAGAAACTCCAGCTGTACTCTGTTGCATACCTCATACTCACAGGTGATCTCTTCTTGACATACAAGGCGCATGTCCAACCCAGTATTGCTGGACATGCTCCACCTACACAGAGGCCCCTGAGAGCCACATGCTCTAGGGATATACATCTAACCACAACAATGACTAAGACGTGCTGGATGGATAGATTCCTGATACAGACACATCCCATGCTTTGGAACATGATTCCAATGTACATCCGGCAGGGCTCCTCACTAGCACTCTTCAAGGAAAACCTTGACGTGTGGATGGGAGACAGACATGTACCCCAGGGATCACTGCGGTGGCTTTGTTGGACAGAGGCACAGGGAACTAATGGCTCTGCCATTCATAGGCACAGGGAACCAACCTATGGGGGTGGCGAAAGCCAGCACACTTTAGCTAAAGTTTATAAATACCCTTGGTAAGACAGCCTAGTACCTACCTTTGCACATATTACATGTCTTATGTGCATGGATAGTTAACTAGCTCTTCCATTTTACTTTGCTATCATGCTGATAAACTGTCAGGTGACTAAAAGACATATGTATCCTGTTATTGTGTATTGTAAATGCCAATAGACATAACTAATGCTTGCCTAACATAACAGTAATGCTATGTAGCTTGTAATACATATCTGCCTACAATACTGTACATTACAATATCCCACAATACAAATCATAATTGCACAGTGGCCCAACCTTTGACATGTTATTCTCAGTAATACACCCATACATATGGCTACCGTTACAATATATCAACATGTACTATCCCCTGTTATAGCACATACATGTTGGACCAGCTCTGCCACTGACAGCAGCTGGTGAGAAGTATTTCTGTTCAAAGCCCTTATATAGCATCCCTTGTGGTGTATGCAGTGTTTTCCTTGTGACCTACAGCAGTACACACAAAAACTACATGCATTACTATGCTCAACAATACATCACTACAAGATAACTGTTTCCACTATATGGCTTGCGTGCACTTTAAATACTACAGAAGAATGCACTAAATACATAGACAAAATGACTGTTCTACATACCTTATTAGTAACCCGAGGTGTCGTTAACTATTGAGTGAATCCTTTTCAGTTTGTGTATCATCCTTCTTTGTAACATTCTGCTGGTATATACGGATGGTTTGAATGTGTGATAACCCATCCTTTTCTAGTTAAATATCAGTAACAAGTGGTATCCTGACCACCAACTGGTGTTCCAAAGTAGTTAATTAGATGCACATCAGCTGTGCAGCTACTCCATTAGCCGACACCATGGCAACAGTGGTGTATAACTGAGTACTCCTTTTGGGCGTTGTCTGTTTGCCTTACTTTTGAGGAAGATGGCCTGGATGTGTTTTGTGATATATTTCAACAGCTATATGGAGAAACACAGAGATATATTAGCTTCATGACTCCTGTGGATTGTGTGTAATGGCTAGACAATTTTGTTCTACATGTGAGTACAGCTGTTATATTTCACAACATTGCTACTTATGCAGGGTTTGTTTGTACCTGATATTTCTGCAGATGTTTAAGTCTGGCAAGGATGTTTGGGCAGCTCAAGGCTGTATGGCTATGCATGAACTGTTATGTGGTTTACAGTGTGCTCACCAAACATCCTTGATTTGGTGTACAAGTGTAGCATACAGTGCTGTTACTCAGTAATTGCTAACACATCCCGGTGTACACACAACCCTTTGAAACGGGATTAGTGCAAACAAACCCTGTAACATCAGCAGCTGTTCCATTGTATAACAGCAGCTATTTCACATAGGGCCATGTTAGTGTGTCTCTGACAAGGTATGTTAAGGCTTCTGCAGATGTCGTACAGTGAGTGAATGATTTGTGATGTTATTACAGTTTGTATTGTAATTTGTTTGGGTGTGGGGGTGATGTTGGTGGGTGTGCATAGCAGATGCAGGTATGTAGGAACTGCTTTTATACATAATCAATATGTGTGTAAGGGTTCCTTCCCTATTTGAACACCTATCCTCTAGGGGACTAATACTATGGTAATTGCAGGCTGATTCATTAAGGCATTGTTATGTGGTTCCTGTATAGCATTCAGGTGATGTTAGTCCATGAATCCCTTAGATAATACATCTGAATGTAATAAATTGTTGCTACATGAAAGCTGTGTATTTCTGTCATAGGTATTTGCAGTCATAGTAGTTGTGTTGGTGACTGACTCTCTTTGGCTAGGGTTGCCACCTTTTCATATGGCCATAGTGGGACATTTTCAGGACACACATCAGAATTTACAGGCTGACACAAACCGACGGTCAGTTCAAGGGATAGAACTTTCCTTTCTTGCCTAAATATAAGCTTATTCTTGTAGCAGTTTAGTTGCTTATCCTGTTTCTTGTAACATGTAGGTATTTTAGATACAGAAATAACTATTGTATGCAACCATTACAGTACATATGGGACATAATTATGCCTACAATCCCAGGACATTTGCCACGTTTAATATATTTGGTCAGGACACAACCACCCAAAGAGGGACTGTTCGTCGCAAAGTGGGACAGGTGGTAACACTATCATTGGCTCATGTCCATAGCACATATTTGTAATAGTGTATAGGCATATACTCTCCATATCCTTTGTTCATAAAGGTTGGTAGTGGCAGAATGTGTGATTGCTATGGTCCATGTTATACACATATATGAACACTTCAACCGCTGTATCATGGGATACCTATGGAATCCCGAATCCACACAGTTCCGCACACAGTGCCGGGCCCAGACTCCCAAACCCCACATTACCGACAATGACAGTAACTCACAAAAGTAACACAAACATGGAACACATACACGCACACACAGACACACTGCTACCCACCACATCTAAACAAACCATCCTACACTATGTATGAGCAGGTGGCCAAGCCCGCCCACACCCCCCCGTTGGTGTCTGCGCCCCCCACACCCCTACTTTAATATTCTCCCTCCTAGATTGCACAAAAAGATGCACAAAGCTAACCCACATCCACACATTACAGTCCCCCATGAACACACACCACACCCAGAACACACACTACAGCCCTAAGAAACACATTTACACACAGTAACCTACCTGAACCGCAACACCAGAAGCACTCACTATCTGTCCCTTAACATCGTGATTTTACATCTCACGCATCTGGTGTTGTGGTACTGTGTTCTTCGGACCTTAAGCCTCGGGATTACGTGTGTTGGTATGTAAAACAGTTGGTATGTGGTACTTATCCCATTTATATGTACCCCCATGGTTATGTAGATGTTGTCAATCTATCTATATATCTACATATATATATATGTATATCCCCATATATTGACATATATCTCTCTCTCACTATATATATATATGATGATATGTGTGTGTGTGTGTATATATATATATATATATATATATATATATATGTATATATATATATATATATATATATATATATATATATATATATAGATATCTATATATAAAATATACATCTTTCATTGGGTACATGCCGGTTTGTCTATTTCAACACATTCCTACCTTTTGTGTTTTATCCTGTCAGTATACACAGCTGCCATTGGTACATCTCAGGTAGATTAGTGGTATGTTATTGTGATGATTGTGTACATGGTTGCGTGTTCTAATCCTGGCAGTGATATCTTATGTTTCAGAGCAGGCACTGATAGTGCAAGGGTGATTAACGCACATTTCAGCGGTTGTGTGTTCCACATGTTTATTATTCTGTGGAGAACTACCTATATATGCAGGCTGTGTTTAAGGTATACTATGTAACATGTAAATATCTGTGAAGATTCCTGTCAGGGATACTCCCCATTATTTGGAACTACATCCCTGATTACATTATACAAAACCCCTCACTAACACTCTAGGGAGTCCTTGCAGAGTGGGTGGGGAACAGTGGATACACCCCAGGGATCCTGCAATTGGCTCTGCTCCACAGAGGAACAGTTGGTTAATCGATGGGGTGGCGACAGCAGACACTTTTTGCCTATGCTTATGAGTGGCCTTGGCAACTGGGCATGAACCTAACTATGTATCTATGAACCTCTACATACAGTATGGACACATGCTCATAGCTTAATTTACTGCTCAGGTATTGACTTACCATGAGCCAATGGCGGTTGTGTATACAATAGTTGAGTGCTACCTATGTAGGATGCACACAGTAGACCATCTATACATGACAATTTACAGGTGGTTGTGTGTGTATGCCATCCATGTTTGCTGTGTGTGCAGGTGGAGAAGGGTGTTAGTCCATGAGTGCCTACACTGTCAGTGTGTGTGCTATACGTTCCCTCTTTGCCAAGGCATGGGAATACTGGGCACACCTCTGTCTGACTACTGGGGCTAGCACAGGGTGTTCATGGTCTGAGTCCCTCTGTGCCTGTGGGTCCCTTGGCAATGGAGGTGGGTTGTGAGGGCCTTCACCATTCTGTCCCTGCTGCAGCTGTTTCACGAGGATCATATTGTGTAGCATGGCACATACTATGAAGATGTGGGCACACGTGCCTGGATAGTACTGCAAGGCTCCACTAGATATGTCCAAGCAACGGAACTGTGACTTCAGTATCCCAAACATGTGCTCTATGATGATTCTGGTTTCTGCATGTGCCTTGTTATAACGTTCTTGTGTGGCTGTGTGTGCATTTCTGATGGGAGTCATCATCCACGGTTCCAGTGCTTAGCCAGCATCCCCCACCAGGTGGCTATATGGGATGTCCCCCTGGCAAATAACTGATGCAGCTGTGAGGCATGCCAGATGTGGGAGTCGTGATAGCTTCCAGGGCTGCCAGCACACACATCCATGATAATGCCCTGGGCATTGCACACGACCTGGCAGTTGATGGAGGGGTATCCCTTGCGGGTTATGTAGCACCTAACCTGCTCACCGGGTGGTGACTTGATGTGTATGTGCGTGCAGTCTATTGCACCCAGTACCTCTGGGTAGTCTGCCACACGGTGGAAGAGACACATATTACTGGCCAACTCCTCCTGCATTCGGGGGAAGTATATGTGCTCATTGGCATGTGGTAACATGGCATCCAGGAATTGGTGGAGTACCCTGGATGCTGATGCCTTTGAGATCCCCATGATATCCCCAGTTGGCATTTGGATGGTACCTGTGGCTAGTATTCTCAAGCTTATACATACCTTCGTGTCCACTGGGATGGGCTTCCCTCTGTTACTTCTGGCTCTGAGGTGTGGCCAGCACAGCTCAACAAGTTACTGTATGATGTCCCTGTCCACCCTGTAATGCTCTACTATCTCCAGATCATGTAGCCCCTGATAGGTTACCCTGGGTCTGAACACTCTTCTCCTCCTCTGGTGCCTGAGATGGTTGTCAGCATCATCCTCCACACCACTGTCAGTCTCCAACACATGCTGGTGAATCAAAGCTATGGTGGCCCCTAACATGTTCATAGGTTCATAGGTTCATACTAGGCTATCTGCCCTAGGGCATTTATAAGCCTAGCCAGAGTGTGTTTATCCTGTTTCTTGTAACATGTAGGTATTTTAGATACAGAAATAACTATTGTATGCAACCATTACAGTACATATGGGACATAATTATGCCTACAATCCCAGGACATTTGCCACGTTTAATATATTTGGTCAGGACACAACCACCCAAAGAGGGACTGTTCGTCGCAAAGTGGGACAGGTGGTAACACTATCATTGGCTCATGTCCATAGCACATATTTGTAATAGTGTATAGGCATATACTCTCCATATCCTTTGTTCATAAAGGTTGGTAGTGGCAGAATGTGTGATTGCTATGGTCCATGTTATACACATATATGAACACTTCAACCGCTGTATACGGGATACCTATGGAATCCCGAATCCACACAGTTCCGACGCACACAGTGCCGGGCCCAGACTCCCAAACCCCACATTACCGACAATGACAGTAACTCACAAAAGTAACACAAACATGGAACACATACACGCACACACAGACACACTGCTACCCACCACATCTAAACAAACCATCCTACACTATGTATGAGCAGGTGGCCAAGCCCCCCTACACCCCCATGTAGGTGTCTGCGCCCCCCACACCCCCCTACTTTAATATTCTCCCTCCTAGATTGCACAAAAAGATGCACAAAGCTAACCCACATCCACACATTACAGTCCCCCATGAACACACACCACACCCAGAACACACACTACAGCCCTAAGAAACACATTTACACACAGTAACCTACCTGAACCGCAACACCAGAAGCACTCACTATCTGTCCCTTAACATCGTGATTTTACATCTCGCGCATCTGGTGTTGTGGTACTGTGTTCTTTCGGACCTTAAGCCTCGGGATTACGTGTGTTGGTATGTAAAACAGTTGGTATGTGGTACTTATCCCATTTATATGTACCCCCATGGTTATGTAGATGTTGTCAATCTATCTATATATCTACATATATATATATGTATATCCCCATATATTGACATATATCTCTCTCTCACTATATATATATATGATGATATGTGTGTGTGTGTGTATATATATATATATATATATATATATGTATATATATATATATATATATATATATATATATATATATATATATATAGATATCTATATATAAAATATACATCTTTCATTGGGTACATGCGGTTTGTCTATTTCAACACATTCCTACCTTTTGTGTTTTATCCTGTCAGTATACACAGCTGCCATTGGTACATCTCAGGTAGATTAGTGGTATGTTATTGTGATGATTGTGTACATGGTTGCGTGTTCTAATCCTGGCAGTGATATCTTATGTTTCAGAGCAGGCACTGATAGTGCAAGGGTGATTAACGCACATTTCAGCGGTTGTGTGTTCCACATGTTTATTATTCTGTGGAGAACTACCTATATATGCAGGCTGTGTTTAAGGTATACTATGTAACATGTAAATATCTGTGAAGATTCCTGTCAGGGATACTCCCCATTATTTGGAACTACATCCCTGATTACATTATACAAAACCCCTCACTAACACTCTAGGGAGTCCTTGCAGAGTGGGTGGGGAACAGTGGATACACCCCAGGGATCCTGCAATTGGCTCTGCTCCACAGAGGAACAGTTGGTTAATCGATGGGGTGGCGACAGCAGACACTTTTTGCCTATGCTTATGAGTGGCCTTGGCAACTGGGCATGAACCTAACTATGTATCTATGAACCTCTACATACAGTATGGACACATGCTCATAGCTTAATTTACTGCTCAGGTATTGACTTACCATGAGCCAATGGCGGTTGTGTATACAATAGTTGAGTGCTACCTATGTAGGATGCACACAGTAGACCATCTATACATGACAATTTACAGGTGGTTGTGTGTGTATGCCATCCATGTTTGCTGTGTGTGCAGGTGGAGAAGGGTGTTAGTCCATGAGTGCCTACACTGTCAGTGTGTGTGCTATACGTTCCCTCTTTGCCAAGGCATGGGAATACTGGGCACACCTCTGTCTGACTACTGGGGCTAGCACAGGGTGTTCATGGTCTGAGTCCCTCTGTGCCTGTGGGTCCCTTGGCAATGGAGGTGGGTTGTGAGGGCCTTCACCATTCTGTCCCTGCTGCAGCTGTTTCCGCAGGATCATATTGTGTAGCATGGCACATACTATGAAGATGTGGGCACACGTGCCTGGATAGTACTGCAAGGCTCCACTAGATATGTCCAAGCAACGGAACTGTGACTTCAGTATCCCAAACATGTGCTCTATGATGATTCTGGTTTCTGCATGTGCCTTGTTATAACGTTCTTGTGTGGCTGTGTGTGCATTTCTGATGGGAGTCATCATCCACGGTTCCAGTGCTTAGCCAGCATCCCCCACCAGGTGGCTATATGGGATGTCCCCCTGGCAAATAACTGATGCAGCTGTGAGGCATGCCAGATGTGGGAGTCGTGATAGCTTCCAGGGCTGCCAGCACACACATCCATGATAATGCCCTGGGCATTGCACACGACCTGGCAGTTGATGGAGGGGTATCCCTTGCGGGTTATGTAGCACCTAACCTGCTCACCGGGTGGTGACTTGATGTGTATGTGCGTGCAGTCTATTGCACCCAGTACCTCTGGGTAGTCTGCCACACGGTGGAAGAGACACATATTACTGGCCAACTCCTCCTGCATTCGGGAAGTATATGTGCTCATTGGCATGTGGTAACATGGCATCCAGGAATTGGTGGAGTACCCTGGATGCTGATGCCTTTGAGATCCCCATGATATCCCCAGTTGGCATTTGGATGGTACCTGTGGCTAGTATTCTCAAGCTTATACATACCTTCGTGTCCACTGGGATGGGCTTCCCTCTGTTACTTCTGGCTCTGAGGTGTGGCCAGCACAGCTCAACAAGTTACTGTATGATGTCCCTGTCCACCCTGTAATGCTCTACTATCTCCAGATCATGTAGCCCCTGATAGGTTACCCTGGGTCTGAACACTCTTCTCCTCCTCTGGTGCCTGAGATGGTTGTCAGCATCATCCTCCACACCACTGTCAGTCTCCAACACATGCTGGTGAATCAAAGCTATGGTGGCCCCTAACATGTTCATAGGTTCATAGGTTCATACTAGGCTATCTGCCCTAGGGCATTTATAAGCCTAGCCAGAGTGTGTGTGGCTTTCACCACCCCTTAGGATGAGAATACTATACCCATTAGTTTGCTGTGCCTCTGTCCAGCAGTGACACAGAGATGATTCCCGGGGTAAACCTACGATCTCCCATCCACTCGTCAAGATTTCTCTTGAACAGAGTCAGTGAGGGGCTCTGCCTCACATGGACTGGGATTCTGTTCCATAGTGTAGGGAGTCTCTGGGTGATGAATCTGTCCCTCCAGCACGTCCTATTTATATCCGTGTTGAGGTTTAAGTCTCTTGCTCTCGTGGCTCTGGTGGATTTGGATTTTTGAGGTGGAGCATGTCCATTAATTCCGGGTTGGACATGGCCTTGTATGTCAGGCACAGATCACCTCTGAGCAGGCGGTATGTGACTGCATAGAGCTGGAGTTTCTTCAGTCGGGCAGTATGACATATGTTTGAGCCCCTTTATCCTTTTGGTGAGGAACTTTGGGGTCTTTCCAACTGCTGCAGGTGTCGGGTAAGGTACATTCAATGGGACGTTGTACTCAATCATTGGTCTGATAAGTGAAGAGTACAGGGTACAATGACCTCTCCTGATCTGGATGTGAATCCTTCATGATCAGGTAGGCAATGTAGAAGGTCTTCCTAACCACTTTGGCAATGTGAGTGTCAAAGAGAGGTTACTGTCAACTTGGGTCCCCAGGTCCCTGATAACTTCTTCCGTGTTTAATGGATTACCACCTATGTGGTAATTAGGGTTACCTTGTTTTCCCAAAGGGTATGACTATACATTTTTTTGGCATTTAGCTTAAGGCCATGGCTCTGGCACCAGTTATCCATTTCTATGAGACCTCTCTGGAGGATGTCTGTGTCTGATGGAGTGTCAATTATGGTGCCCAGTTTGCAGTCATCTGCAAATTTTGTCAGCCACAGTCCCCCTATGTTTGCCTGCACTTCAGAAAAATAAATGCCGAACAAGAGGGGGCCCAGGACTGAGCCCTGTGGGACACCGCTCGTGACCGGCTTAGAGTCTGACATGGCACCAGCAACTCTAACCCTGTGGGTTCTGTCCTTGAGCCAGTTTTCAACCCATCTTGTGACACATGGGTTTACATCTAAGCTGGTGAGCTTTTCTATGATGCCCGAGTGGGGTACTGTGTTGAACGCTTTTGCTAGGTCAAGGTAGGCTGTGTGAACTGCCTTACCCTCATCAATGGCCTTAGTGACTGTTTGAAAAATCGACCAAGTTCAAGAGGCAGGATCTGCCCTTGACAAAGCCAAATTGGGTAGGATCCAGTGTCTGTAGGTCCCCAATGTCTTTATTTATGAGTTCCCTTATGATCCTCTCCATAGCTTTGCAGACAAGGCTCGTCAAGCTTATGGGGTGGTAATTTCCAGGGTCCGTAGAAGCACCACCTTTGTGGAGTGGGACCACAGTTGCTGTATGCCATTCTTTGGGCATTATCCTGTAGTAAGGCTAAGATTAAACAGCAGCCTTATGTGTGGGTTTAGTTCCTCATTGAGTTCGTGTAGCACACAGCCGGGGACACCGTCTGGTCCCATTGATGCTGTGTTTTTGCTTTAGAGAGCAGCTCTCACCTGGGCATCTGAGATGTTTGGGAGGCTAGACTCTGGTGGGATAGATATTTCTCCTTTTGGGAGGAGGGAGAAATTTGCACTGAACCTGTCTGCCAGTATGTTGGCAATGTCTGTGGGTTCAGTGATTTTTGTATCATTTTGGACTAATTCTGAGCATATCTGGGAGTTTCCACCCAGGTTTCTAACATAGCTAAAAAAGGCCTTATGATTGTCTTTTGTGTCATTAGCAATTTGTCTCTCAAAGTTGGCCTTGGATGATTTTACGAGTTATCGTAGTTTTTTGCTAATAGTGATCAGAGATGCCTTCCCTTTTAGGGATTTTGCTCTGTCATGTAGTAGCTTTCTCCTCTTGTTGTAGAGTTTGTTTATGGCTGGGGTCCACCAGACCGGGCACCTGCCTTTGGTGGAAAGGGTCTTGATTTTATTAGGGATTGCTTGATCCATACATTCCTGGAGGTGCTCGTAGAAGGCATTTGTAAGGGTTTCAGCAGCGTGGGTTGTGGTTTCCACTGGCTCGGGGGCCTTGAAGGATACCACTCCAGTCTTAAGAAGTGTGAAGTTTGCTTTTGAGAAGTTCTTCACTGTGGTCTTTTTTGCTGGGGTTGAGGGCGGGATGTGGATCTCCAGTGAGATTAATTTATGGTCTGATCTCACCAATGAGGGATATACTTCCGGTGTGGAGCATTTTGTCCCCATGTTTGTGATGATCAGGTCTAG
Organism: Protopterus annectens; assembly: GCF_019279795.1. Taxonomy (NCBI): domain Eukaryota; kingdom Metazoa; phylum Chordata; order Ceratodontiformes; family Protopteridae; genus Protopterus; species Protopterus annectens. The sequence continues at coordinate 280,246,584 of NC_056734.1, read as the reverse complement.
TATATTTTCTCCTCTTGTGGGAATGGTGACTAGTTGTTCCATAGCATTTGAGTTTATGAACTCCAGGAACCTTTGGGCTAGGGTGTTGGGGCTTGAGTAATGTTCCCAGTCTATGTTTGGGTAGTTGAAGTCACCCAATATGATGGTGTTTGGAGAGACATTCATACTCTCCAGTGTCTTCAGGAAGGCTGTGTGGGTTTCCTGAGTTTGAGAGGGTGTTCTGTATCATGCTACAAACTGCAGGGCAGTTTTACCTATGGTTAATTGCACCTGGATGGTCTCCGATGCTTCGTGCGTTGCCACTAACCTGGAGGTGTGGGAATCCTTTATGAATATGGATACTCCCCCTCCTTTTGTGGTTTGGTCCGGATTTTGGGACCGGAACGCATGATATGAGGTATAACCTGATAGTGCTGGGGTGCTCTCAGGAGCCTTGAACCAGGTTTCAGTCACAGCACAGACATTGATGTTCTCCATACTGAGGAGGGCTTCGAGGGCGTGCATCTTGAGGTTTAGACTTCTGGCATTGAGCAGTATTACCCTTAGTTTTTCTCCATTTTTGTTTTCTAGGGCGGTAGGTTTATCATTTGAGCCTTGCCTAAAAAAGGCACTATGGGGATGGCAAGAGCCTTTGCCAATATCCGGAAGCCCAGGGGTGACAGGTGCAAGTCGTCCCTTGCGAAGCAGCGTGGCTTGTCAAGCATGTCATCCCAGGCAGACAGACATTGGATCCCCTTAGAATGACACCAGTAATTAAGCCAATTATTAAAGCTGATCATTTTGTCTCTGTATTGTGGCATCATTCTTGGTGAGGGTAGGATACTGCTCAGGGTCAGGGTCATACCGGCCTGGGCTACATAATCTGAGAGCTCCTCTATGTCTTTTTTCATGTAGTCCAGGGAGGTACGTCTCAGGTTGTTCACACCGGCATGGACAATGACTGAGTCATACTTGTACTTGCTGTGGAGTGACCTGAGTGCTTGTGTTATGTGGCGGATTCTAGTGCCTGACAGGCAGCTTACTGTGATCTTTTCCTTGTTCAGTTTGGCGAGTGGGACGTCAGTGTGTCTGACTATGGAGTCACCTATAACAAGTGTGTCTGGCATTGTGTTTGGCCTTAAGGGCTTTGACTGTTTAGCACACTGACTTTGAGAGCTATGTGTTGCATGTCTTATGTCTTGAGGTGGCAGTTGCTTGGGTGTCTGCTTTGGAGGCCTCTGTAGTTTTGGTAGATTTTTGATCAGTGCCTCTGAGTATGCCTTTGTGTGTTTATGTGTTTGTTTTGCAGTTGTGATAGTTCTATGTGAAACTGGGTTTGTGGTGTGCATGGTTTCCTTCTCCTCCTGTCTGGTCTTGCCAGTCCTGAGTTGAGAGCTCAGCCTCCAGTTTGGCTATATAGTTGCATCTCTCACATGTATTTGTGTTTTGTGGGAGAAGGAGTGGGTTGTCTGTGTACATGAGGCAATTGTAACATTGCCTCATGATGCCCAGATTCACCAGCTGAACAGGAGAGGACGCTAGCAACTGACCCTTCGACATGCTAGAAAAAGTGAAAAAAGTTTGCTGTGTAACTGAGTCAGAAGGGACCTATAGGGAAATGGGTACTCAAGGGGATTCTAGGCTAATGTAGTACTTTGTTTAGTATATAAGTACTTTACCTATATAAAAATGCTTTAGGAGCAAGTGCTGAGCTTTTGAGATAGAGAATAGACTGTTTAGATTGCAAGTAGAGAAGTTCTAAGGGAAAAATTGAAGAGCAGACTTTACGGAGCCAGAAATAGTTTAACCTTGTTTAACCGGTGCTGCCCGATGGTGCTCTATGGGCAACTCCGCGCTAAATCATGCAAAAGCACACTAAAGTGGGCTTTATTACAGGGGGCTGAAAAGAGCTAGGAATTGACCCAAAATGGCCAATAGACTACAAGTTTCTGGCTGGAACCACTCCTCTAGGGACAAATAGGCTGCTCAGTGCTCCTCACTCCCACTGGTGAACAAAGACGCTTCCTTTTATCCAAATAAGGATATGGAATAGCACAGGAACCAAGACAAAGCCCAGAGATCAGCAAACTCTGAAGACTGGACTATTCTAGTTCAGTAAGGCGGGAAAACAAGATTTTTTTTTTAGTTTTTGTCTTTTTTGCAGAAAACAGAGGAAAAACAGACAGTAAATGCTATAAATGCTTTTAAACGGCTAGCGCACTTGAGTTAGTTAGCCTACATATTAAAAGTTCCCCGTCTGTATACACCAGTGGTGCAGAGTGTCTGGGAATACATAAGTGTGTGTGTGTGTGTGGGGGGCTTTCACACCTTATACTATTGTGCAATGGATGATGCTGGTGTAATTGGTTGCATTTCCCCAGCTGCAGGGTATCTTAATTATTGGTTTTACAGCAGGTACTGCTATTGCGAGGCCTTTGGTGTTGACTTACACTTGGCTGCCGTGATTCATCTATTGCCCTTTACTTCAATTTTCAACCCGATTCCCCTCCCATTGCCAGGCATGCATCCAGCTGCCAGCTTTCTTGTTTTGTATTTTTCACAACCCAGGAGTGTGTTGGGAAATGTGTTATGCAGCTGATCTACTGCAAGTTTGCTTTGTTGTGCTGTGACTTTTCTCTTTTCTTTGCTGTACGACACCTCCCCTTTCCTGTTCTGCAGGTAGCTGCTAGCAGCCTTGTTAGCTGTTGTCTATGGCCCACTGTGAGTTCCTAGGTGTTAATTACTCATTTGTACTCCAATTACCATGCTGCAGCATTTCCTTATTGTCTTCCTGTGTCCTTCTTGTTTCAGCTGTGGTGCACACTGCACACAGCCATTTACCGGGTTTCGTCCCCGTTTTTATCCACGTTCACATGAACTTTCGGTTACCTTGTGTGCTCTCAGCTAAGCAAAGCTATGACTGCTTCCTCACCCCTATTCTGTGTCTTTGCTTAGCAACAGGCAACACGGATTAGCAATGATCCAATGTTCTTACAGCTACGGTGGCGCACCCCTCTCTTGATGTCATGTTTACCTCCAGGTCACTCCTCGGTGTTGTACCGCTACGCCGTGTGGTACATCCTTGCACCGGCGGGGCATTTGCGATTCAGTATTACTTGACTCATTTGCATGACATTGACTGCTAATTCCTAGTTACCGCAAGAAACACTGTCACAGACCCTTAGCAACCCTTGCGCCATGGTTGTGGTGTAGCATGCATGCCATTGACTATTATGGAGATATCATGAATTGTGTTACACTGCAATTTTATGACATCTAAATATATTTTCCTTGTGATCCCATTTGTGCACAGATGCACTGCGGTTTTACTTTGTATTAGTGTGGCCATGACATTAAATGTTATTTTTTTATATGTTGTGCATGTGTTTTATACCATTGGCTATATATTTAGCCATTGGCATATATTAACATTATAATAAGTAGGTTTGGTCGGCTTTCATGGCTCCGATTTTATGTTTGACAAAATGTAAACTGTTTTTTTTTTGGTTTACATTTCTTCATGCTTACACTATGCCTGCACCACTTCATGAATCGCTATATACCTTCATTTGCATGCTACACTGCTGCACATGGGGTAATTAGCATACATGCATTGGGAGCTGCGCAGCTCTGGCATACGCTGGTATTGCACGTGGAAACAGCTCATACCTGAATCGCTCGGTGGCCATATTTGGTGCTAGATCGCTGACGCTACTCCAGCGCCTGACGCAAACTTCATGAATCCCAGGGAGAGACTAGTCCCTACTGGGACTACCAAAAATTGTATGGCACATTTGGCCTTCATCCATAACACAAGAAAGGGCAGGTATGTTCAAAGACTAAATGATGGGAGAGCCTGAGAATACACGAGGTGGGACAACATATGTGTAGGGTCCCTAACGCTCTGGAGAGGGCAATGTTTGGAGGTGTGTCATGGCTACGATAATAAGTGGATATTGGAAGTTACGTGTGTAAGCTGAACACAGGTGGGGTGGAGGAACTATGGGTATGAAATTATGGATCCAGGCATGCCAGGGTTGAATGGCCCATTTCTAATTGGACCACCCCATGGAGGTCAGCGAGTTTGCCATAGGTATATATGCATACACACATGCAGACATCAATATATAGAAGTACATTCTCTGTAACACATGCATTCCATATGTAGGCATAGATAACAGGAAAGTGCACATACAAACATCAATAGTAGATGGAATAATAGGCTGTGCAGAAGAGGGATGGGATGAAGCAGATAGAACTCAGAGGTGTGTACAGTGTCCAAAGTCAGTGCTGTGCTGACGATAAACAAATGCGAGTGCTTCCCCACACACGGAATCATTCCTGTGATCTGCCCGCTATGGCAACGCCAAGTGCTAAACCAGTCTATTTGTAAAAGAAATACGCTGGACACGTACATAATTAGGCTCCCATGTGTAACGTGTGCATTACCACATAGTCATACATATTAATTAATTGTAGTGTCATGTTAACGGGAGTAAGGATGTAATGAAGTATAGAGTCTAATCTTGCCATAAACACATGCGTGTTCCATGTGGGGCAACCCAATAATTGTGAATAGTATTCCTTTGGACGCTCACGCCACCAATGTTTGTGGACTAAACGTATGGGAGTTCTGAGGATATGTGGTGTGAGTAAACCAATGGGATGGCTCAATAGAAGTAGGGAGTGGCTAGTGTGTAGTGGTGTTGATACACCACGAATCTGACAGGAGAATGGAAGACAGCAGTGTTAGGGAGGCATTGGGGTGTGTGTTTGGGGAAACAGGAGCCATGGGTATATGGGAATATATGCATATGGAGCAGCACAGCAATAGTGCATTCGTTAAAGCAACCCCTTAACAAACATTCTCATACTGAATCCCACTGTATCACTTTCCAATTACCATCGGTAATCTGTACATGAACATATTGTGACATCTGTCCACTGTATAACCTGCTAAATATCAATTACAAGATAACTGGAGTGAAGTGTCAGTGTCATAATTAATAAGACACTAGTATTCAGGGAAGCATATATAAACACCATTATGCATGTGTAAGTGTGTTTGCGAGGGGTATGTATTGGTTTACAGACACACACTCACACACATATATATATATATATATATATATATATATATATATATATATATATAGTTGCAGACATATACATATACGTGTGTATGTATATATATATATATATATATATATATATATATATATATATATATATATATATATATATATAGATAGATATACACATGTACATATATACATACATATATATATATATATATATATATATATATATATATATGTGTGTGTGTGTGTGTGTGTGTGTGTGTGTGTGTGTGTGTGTGTGTGTGCGTGCATAAATATACAGAGATATACAGCTATGATAGGAAACAGCACACAGGAATGACATATGTTCACAGGTTATGCCAATGGAAATGAGGAGCCCAGGCATGAAACATGAAACATGTAGTATGCCCTTCCACCACCCCCCAGCCAGACATGGGAAACATACATGCAAACAATGTAAAGAGTCCACTGCTCCCCAGACTACAGGCAGGATACAACCAGGGGGGGTACACAGTGCACGCGTGGATTTTAATCTTGGAACACAGACTGGAGTGTCCCTTGTGGGCACCTCATAATTTGCAAAAACCAAATAAAGGTGATAGACAGGCCATATTGTCCGTGGTGTATACAAACTCGGAATACAACTGTGGGTAACCCTGATGACCTATGGGCCAAGACAGTTGTATGAAATGGGTCCTGTGAAATGGAGAGTGGACAGCGTGTAGTGGTGTTTCCAGAACAGACCAGAACCCACAGTAAGGATGGGTGCTGTTGAGCAGGCGAGGGTGAGGGAACTATGGGTAGATACTTATGGGTCTAGGTGTGCGGATGTTGGCTGATGTCGGCCTATATGGACAGCCATTGGAATGCGAGAGAATGTGTTCATTGGGCAGAGGCATCAGCCAAGGAGCAGCCACACCCACTGTGAGACCCACTAAAGCAAAGTGTAATCTATATGGCAAGGAACAGAATAACCAGATGTAGGCGTATATATTTAGAGGTATGTGTGTGTATATCTACCCATAGTGAAATAAAGATATGCCTCTCCCTCACCGTAGTACGAATGTATACATACAGAAAATGAATACAGATACATACCCACATATGAACATATACATATGCAGACAACCATAGACCTATATGTCATTAGATTTTATATATATATATATATGTATATATATATATATATATATATATATATATATATATATATATATATATATCTATATATATATATATATATATATATATATATATATATATATATATATATATATATATATATATATACAGCAAGATATAAATATACATATATGCATACATATACAGATATATCTGTATATATTAATGTAAACATATATATATATATATATATATATATATATATATATATATATAGAGAGAGAGAGAGAGAGATAGCTATGTGACAGTAAACACATGTATATAGCTAGGATATGATACTGCAGTTACGAGTAACATATGTTCACAGGCCATGCATATGGTGGTGGGAGGTCCAATAAACAAATGTGTAACACGTAGCATCACTCCCCACCCCCCACCTCACCCCCAGCTAGGCAAGTGAGACATACAGACACACAATAAAGGTAAACACACCACTGCTTCTCAGACCACTGGCAGGATACTACCAGTGGGAGAGACCTGCAAGGTCTACATTTGAAACACAGACATTGATGTCCCTTGTGGGACACCAAAAATTAATGATCGGAGCCAGTCCTGGTAATGATTTATCAAGCCAGGCTGTAGATTTACATGGACCAGTAAGTTGTGTAAGCCTGATAACACATGGGTCCACATAATGTACGACATGTGTCCCAACACGGGGAGAGTGGGCAGTATGTAGTGGTGTGTTTATACCACACCTGCACCCACAGTAAGGATGAGTGTTTTGGAGGAGTGGCAGGTGGGGGAACTATGGGTATGCGATTATGGGCCTAGACGTGCAGGTGTTAGCTGGCAGAGCCATATTAGGACTGCCCCGTGGATGTAAGTAATATTCCGATGTGGGCATTGCTGACGCCCATACCTCCCAACCCCTAAGAGCACATCCACTGGATAGTCCATAAACCATTGGGGGAACACATAGGGACCATATCAATGAACTGTCCCCGATTACCAGGGATGTCCCTGATTATGACGCAGTATCTAACTCTGTCCCACCTAAACCCTCCTAGAACTAGTGATATTAGGAGGAAAGCTGGTGGATTACACGTAATGAATAATGACAGCAATTAAGAGTCATAAACAGCATGTACCTCAGACAATGTGTATGAATACATATGCTCTGGGTCTGTCAATGTGTCAGGTTAATAGCACCAAAATTTTAAATGTGTCCCTGATGTTGTTATGCAGTGTCCTTGATTCAGTCTTCTTTTTTCCCCATCCGTATGAGAGGTCTGATAGGGACAGAAAGCAAATATTCTGCTGGCTACCTTAGAAAGATGATAGAATAATAGATATGCAGTAGCATAACTCAGCTGACGGATGTGGGTCCCAAAACCCAATTACTTGTCTGTATTGAAGAGTCTGATTTCCCATGTATCAGCCAGATGGGTGCTAATTGTAAGAGGAACACACAAAAATTATGAATAAAACACTGGACAGGCCGCCGATTCTGTACAGTCGAACGGCATGCTGTCGCCTAATGGGCAGCCATTCCCGATACTGTAGGCATGCAATCTGATGTAATAGGCATCACAAGGTAATATTGTGGTCTTCACACCCAACCAGGGGTGTGAGTGTCAGATGCAAGCACCAATGTCACTGCATTTGCAAGTGTGGGAGCGAGCAGGTGTAAGCCTGTTTGGCTACCAGTATGCGAGTATTACACTGGTAAAGCAATATAGAGGCTAACCGAGTGTAAAAAGCTGTAACCAGAGGTTAGCATTGCTTAACACCACGCAAACCCACGCACACCTGCTCACAACTGCTTTAATGTGCCTTAATCCCTCCATATTCAATGGCGTGTTCTGCCCTGCAACAAAATAAATGGCTTCTGCAAGGCTCGGAACCTGGACCCTGCATACACAGCTAATGTGATTTACCAATACACCATGGCAGATATACAGACATCGGACATTACCACAAACATATCGTACAGCACAGTCATTCAACAGTATAGGAATGTATCCCATCATGTAGATGTATGTGTGTGTGTTTACGTCCAGCATATAGGTGCATACATATATAGAGATATATCAGGAACATACCATGTGGCAACAAACCATTACAAATGAATGAAAAGGGAAACACCAGTGATGCCTGTATTATGTAGTGGTGTTGTCCTATGTAATATCAAGTCTTCCTCAGACAGACGTGTCATTCATACACGCAAACAGTTGCACATTGGCTGTATACATCACTCTGTGCATGTAATGTACATTAACACAACAGTACCTGTCCAATCATTATGTGAGAACAGTACTCTTGCAAGATGCTGTGTGCAACATCATCATCATGATAAAGGTAAATGGGGTAACCATAGAGGGACTGGTAGTGATGTGTGTGCAATGGGGTCATCCACATCACTTGTACCTGGACCATTTAGGAGTGATGTGCATACCAGGATTGTGCGCTTAAGGGACAGGGATGAGGATAACAGGAGTATGTTGTGATGCATATTACAAGGGTTACATGTGTCAGGTGGGCACGTGTGTGAAATGGACAGTTATGTATAGGGCAGATGTTGTCCTAGGAACCGAATGGCCTTATGTTTTCATAGGGTGAGAGTGAGATGTGGGGGAAGGAGAGTAGGTATGCCCGTGGAGGATAGGTAGGGTAGGATCACAGACAAGACAGCATACAGAGTCGGTATATGACACATGTAGGGGGATACACCTCAGATGAGGATGGGTGTTTGGCATTCACAAGCTAATGGGAACAGTGGGACAGAGGTCCCCAGCCATGGGCAGCCACCACTGCACCAAAACAGCTGCAAAGGAGGCAGTGCTGGGGGCTGTCCAGGAGGGGACAGCCTCACCCTGTAAATGTGACACTCTTCCCCTGAGCTTGCTTATCTGGCTTTGGAACCCCTTAGTGAGCCCCCAACGCACCACGTCTGTGACCGCACGACAGCAGACATGTTCCTGTCTGGCCCTGCTCCAAGGGGGGACATGCCCCATCCTTAGTGGTGGTACCACTAGAAGGTGGTGCAGAGCCAACAGAGGTTGAGATCCAAGGCTGGGCCCCAGATGTGCTGGTGCTTGGTACCATGGTCAGCTGAAGTGGGACAGGAGGTTCTGCCGGGACCTCCCAACCCATACAGCCTATGGTGTTTCAGTTTAAACTCAGATATTGCTTAGTAATAGGCAACAGCATTCAGGATTACCTAAAACAGTATGCATAGATATCACCATCAACCCAACACAACAGATAATATACATTTGCAGAGGGAGCACAACACATGCATATATACTGCATGACATCTGTACAATGTGTAGTAGACATGTGACTGCAGCTATGAACAGTTGCCCATTATTGGCTTGTCACTGGGAACCCCAGACAGTGTCTGTCATACCACTGTTTCATGTGACATATGTCCAGTCAGGGATGCGATGGCAGTAACACATCCCTATCACCATGTACTGTCTGCAATCCTCACACTATGCTCCTGCTGTGCATAGATGTGTGTTCAGTGTGTAACACAGGAAACAAATGGTTCCACACACTGACCAGTCCACAGATGGCCCTTACAGATGGGAGTCTCTCATGAACAGAGCATTGTCATGTCTGTTTTAAAACATGCAGAATAGCCATTACCACACACAACATGTTAAACAGGCAGTAGTCTCAATGCAGCATAGCTACACTGACATGCTGTAGTCATGTCTGGGAAATCACCCTCCTGTCTTTAGGCTATTTCCCACTGTGTATGATGTTTGAGGAACATCCAGATATCATCTGTGATGTTGTTTCAAAACACCACATCCAGGTACCACTCACAGTGACTGTCATGGCCAAACACCAACATGATGTTCCTAGATAATGTACTGTGTTTATCATGCGAATGGCTATGGGAACACCATCACAGCTGTTCCACATGCAATCAGCTAAAGGAGGACTGCAATAGGTGTAGAGGCTATCACCTGATCATGTCCATCACTTACAATACACATGCTGCTGCTGAGCAGGTGTACACCTCCACATCCACCAGAGAGTGTGTGGGAGGGACAGATAAAGTACATCAGAGAAGGGCTTGGAGACTAAACCCTAAACATTGAAAGAATAGCCGAGCTGGGTCCTGCGCCCACTGTCGTCTCAAAGGAATAATCAACAAAATCACCAAGCTGTTCAACACAATCAGGCGTAGTTTAATCCAATGGTAAAATAACAGCATAAAAGCATGAAGGCTACAAACACAACTTAGCGCTTTCTCCCTACTCAAAGGGCATCATCAGAGTTGAGAACTCTGATGATGCCCTTTTAGTAGGGAGAAAGCGCTAAGTTGTGTTTGTAGCCTTCATGCTTGTTAATGCCTGACAGTGACCAGGCTAAACAATGTTCTTCAAGCCCACAGTGGTTGTGAGCTGTATCGTAAACCCTAAACATTGTCTGCCACATGCCTACCAGTACAGGGGTCAAACCCCTGACTGACTAGTCATTACTATTACATGTGCATGAAGTTACTGCATGTGCCACAAAGCCATGTTGCTGTGCTGTAAGAACATATATGTGTGTAGGTGAGAGACATCTACAAAAGAGATACAGTAGACATACATTAGGTGTAGCACACATGGCTGTCCACATGAACAGATGCCATTGTCCCCACAACCACACTCTCTAATGGACTCACATTGACACTCTTTGCCAGGGCCACAAATACACACCCTAACTACTTAGTTTGCCACACTGCAGTAATGCACAGGACTACATGCACCACAGGGGATATCTGGAGGTTCTATGGGCTAGGGCATGTGAAAGTGTTTGACATCTGTTGGTATGCCAACGAGGGTTATACTGGGAGTGATTCTGGTTGTGAGCATCATAACCCACATGCAGACACAAGGTGCCAGTACTGACATGCATGTATGCATTTCTTCATGGGTGTGTAGTGGTTGGCTGTGCAAGATGGTTGTACAAGGCTGGGTGAGGGGTGATCCTTGGCATTGCACCAGCTGACAATGGTGTGCAGTGTGGTACAGGGGTGTAGTGTCTGCAATGTCCCACACAGACGGGCACTGCATGAACTACCCTGACATCCTGGTTACCATTGTGTATGGCCATAGCTTTGCAATGCATGCCATGTCTGTGTTTGATAGCCCTTCACATGGACATTGCCTGGGATGTGCATGTCCCACAATACTGTACAGTGACATGTACACGTGTACCTGTTTGGCAGGCACATGTTGTGTACACAGACTGTTATTCTCTGATATGCCAGTACTGGCCTGGTGTGGTGAAACCTGCTTATAGTCAGCAGGTCGACCCTGCACCTGCATTGATAGCATGATACAGGTATTCCCTGGTGTCAATGGCATTGGTCCATACAGGGTACATATGTACGGCATTGTATGGCCTCTGTGGATCACATTTGATGGCACCACATATGTTGCAGGCATCCAGTGGGGAACATAGTGAAGGCACCTTGTCCGCAATTATGTGCCTATTGTACTGCTGTACAGGGTGCCATGTCTTCTATAGCCCACTGCAATCACACCATGCCTACTATCTGTCATCAATGTGCATGGTACTAGCAACATAGCGGGATATCCTAGGCAAGTGTGTTTGTGTATGACACATGGGTGCAGGACATATACCGGGTACTATTAGGGTTGCATACTTTGTTCACCAGGCCATTTGCCAGATGTAGAGGTATGGCTTGCCAACACAGTCCTTTGGCTGACTGACATCTGTACTCCTCGTGAGGTGGCCAATGTGTCATAAGATGGACACCATATAGGAAAACTACAAAATCTGCTCCCCAACATGTCCAGTGGTTAGACACTCACAGCCACCTCCACACAGGCTCTGACAGCCAAACACACACACTTGCCATGTCCTGTATTCGAACCCTACCTACTGTATCACACTGCAGCAATACGCATTCAGGGCACATGCTATGGTGAATACTGGGTTACAGCACTCCTAGTGGTGTATTCCTAGGTGGGTGACAACAGCAGGATTGACAAAGTTGGTCATGTCATTTGTACAGAGTGTGCATACTCTACAAAGCATTGTACTTGTCTTACACACACACACACACACACACACACACACACACACACACACACACACACACACACACAGTTGGCAAGTCTGGGATTAGAATACCGACCTATCTAAATTATCACACTACAGCGTTACGCAGTTACAGAACATGTTACCAAGATTACTGGGTCACAGCACTCTCAGAGGTGTATTTCTAGGTGGGTGACATAATCAGCCTTGCCAAAGTTGGGTATAGGAATTGTATGGAGTGTGAGTAGTCTAAAACCATTGTTCTATCCTCAGGCAGATGGAGAGACACACACACATGCACACACACACACACACACACACACACACACACACACACACACACACACACACACACACACAGTTGGCAAGTCAGGGATTAGAACACTGACTTCACTACTTTATCACACTACAGCATTACGCAGTTACAGAATGCACTACCGAGATTACTGGGTCACAGTACTCCCAGCGGTGTATTTCTAGGTGGGTGACATCATCAGCCTTGGCAAAATTGGGTATAGGAATTGTATGGAGTGTGACCAGTCTAAAAGCATTATTCTGTCCTCATGCAGACAGAGACACACACACACAATTGGCAAGTTTGGGATTTGAACACCAACCTAACTGCTTTATCACACTATAGCATTATGCAGTTACAGAACACGCTATCGAGATTACTAGGTCACAGCACTCCCAGAGGTGTATTTCTAGGTAGGTGACATCATCAGCCTTGGCAAAGTTGTGTATAGGAATTGTATGGAGTGTGAGCAGTCTAAAAGCATTATTCTGTTCTCAGGCAGATGGAGACACACACACACACACACACACACACACACACACACACACACACACACACTTGGCAAGTCTGGGATTAGAACACCGTCCTAACTACATTATCACACTACAGCCTTACACAGTTACAGAACATGCTACTGAGATTATTGGGTCACAGCACTCCCACAGGTGTAGTTCTAGATGGGTGACACCATCAGCATTGCCAAAGCTGGGTATAGGAATTGTATGGAGTGTGAGTAGTCTAAAAGCATTGTTCTGTCCTCAGGCTGATAAAGAGACACACACACACAGTTGGTAAGTTTGGGATTAGAACATTGACCTAACTACTTTATCACACTACAGCATTATGCAGATACAGAACACGCTACCGAGATTACTGGGTTGCAGCACTCCCATAGATGTATTTCTAGGTGGGTGACATCATCAGCCTTACCAAAGTTGGGTATAGGAACTGTATGGAGTGTGAGCAGTCTAAAAGCATTATTCTATCATCAGGCAGATGGAGACACACACACACACACACACACACACACACACACACACACACACACACACACACACACACACACACACACACACACACACACACACACACACACACACACACACAGTTGGCAAATCTGGGATTAGAATACCGACCTAACTAGTTTATCTCATTGCAGCATTACACAGTTATAGAATGCACTATGTGTGTGTAAAGTCTGTCAAACGTATCATGAGATAGGCAGGTGTTTGATTCACAGTACTGGCATGTGTGGTTGCATGTGTGTCTATATATGTCATGTATGGTGGGAATACATCTCAGATGTTAGTCTCCTGTACACTGTTGTAGACATCTGTACAGACTGCAATGTAGAAATCAGGACATAGGCAGGGATGTGTATCTCACACGTGAAGTATCTGTATGTGCGTGACATAGGTGTATTCAGTAGTGAATGCCACAGTGTGTGTGTGTGTGTGTGTGTGTGTGTGTGTGTGTGTGTGTGTGTGTGTGTGTGTGTGTGCACATATGTATGTATGGCTGTCTGGTTTTTGGAGTGAGGATGTATGTTACCATAGTGAACTGATAAGACCCCCCCCCATGCAGGTGATGCAATCTACTATCCCTGTTGATGTCCTCGATCTTAGACCATACTGACTACCTGTACATGTGCAATCTCTGTGGCGTGTTATGTAAGTGCACAGTACTGTAATGATGATTTGCACATAGACAGGGGTCTTCACCTCAACACCAGCAAGTTTGTGTGTGTGTGTGTGTGTGTGTGTGTGTGTGTGTGTGTGTGTGTGTGTGTGTGTGTGTGTGTGTGTGTGTGTGTGTGTGTTACTGTGTCGGTAAATCTGTGAGTGTGTGGGTATACTACTGTGTCCCTGAAAACATGTGTGTGAATACCTGAGTGTGTGGCTGTATATGTGTGTTTACATCCTGTCATGGGAATGTGTATTACTGCTTCCAAATGAGGCATCATGCTTTCCACTGGCCTCTACCCTTGTCATCAGCTAGAATGCTCTCTTACCTCCTCACTCCATGTAACTGTACCTGTGATGTCACCCAGTATGGATGTCATGCCTCTAACCAAAGTAGCTTTACACACAACTATCATGTTTTTGGATCAGTAGATCAGTGGACGTGTTTGGAATGTGGGACTTTCTAACTGTGATGTGGAAGCTGCAAAGTGCATGATGGTATTTTCATATATACCTGTGAGTAGTCCACAATTACATATGGGACACTAACTGCAAACACTGACATCCACCGGCACATGCAATTAGACCTGAAGGAGGAATGCAGAACATTAAGACCAACATGCAGTTACTGTTGTTACACATGGCACATACTGTTAAAAGTACAAAATGCATTCTAAACCTGTACTGCATGGCATGTCTGCTGCCTGTCAATAGAACACAACAATTGTAATCTACATTTATCTTCCTAGTCTGTTCACCTTGTGCATCAGACCATATGAGCATGGTCCTGCACCAATGGTGTGGATGACAGGGATGCAGCACAGGCATCATCATATGCACAGAGTGATGACGTTTGCCAGAGGCCTAGGCTGCACCATTGGATGACATCATGTGTATGGGTTAGGGCCCTTGATCTCATTGGGCATGTGTGGATGTTATGCATGTGTGTGTTGCGGTGCCCTACATATGTTTCCGGTATGTGCGTGTATGTATGCACACAATTCTGGCATGTGTCTGGCCTATGCAGCGGTATTATTGACAGCTGCAGACTGTACAGACCAGGTTTTACAGTTCACGGCATCCAGTCATGGCCACGTGACCTGTGCCTGCCAGGGGTTGCATGGGCACAACCAGGCAGAGGTGCAGATTGTATACTGTCTGATGACACATGTCCACTGGAACTGTGTCCCTGCTGGGAACATCCAGGGCCACGTGCATATGACCTGCTGTGTCCAGGTGTGGAGAGCACAGCACCAGCTGCACTGCTGCTGCTACCGCCACTATGCGAGCAGGCATGTGAGGTAGCTCATTCATGTAGACCTGCAACAGGTGATGTAGCTGACCTACATCCATCTGCCTGATGCCTCACTCCTACCAGATGTTCCAGCACAGACATCTCACACTCGCAGATTGTCATGCCATGGTCAAGGACTCCAACCATGTCTCCCAATTGTCTATCCAAAACTTCAGCAAGCTGCTGTTGAGCATTTGCCATTGCCTGGATTTTGTTGTTTAAAGAATGGACAGCAGCCCTCTGAAGCCTCTGACCTTCTCTGTTGTGTGTTCAGCATGTGCCTGTGCCTCCATTACAGCCTGAAACATGCTTCTGGTAACATCAGCTGCTGTGCTCTGTCTTGCAGGGGCATGTTGACTAGAGGTCCTCCTATGAGCAGCACTGGCCACATGCCTGTGTGGGGCATCACCAGTCAGTTGTCTGACACCATGGTGTATAGGCACACCTTCCATAGCCTCCACACTTTCCTGTTCCAAGCTACCACATGCCAACTGTCCTTCCTCTATGGCCACTGGTGATGGGGTATGTGTTGGCATGAGGACTGTGTGCGGGGATGAGGGGGATATAGGTGGAATTGCAACCAATGGCACAAATTCAGCTGTGCCTCAATCATACGCTCATCATTACTGCTAGAATCTGTGTGACACTAACATCTGGTGGACCGCAAGAGGGGAACGCACCAAAATCAACACCTGTGAGGGGCAGACAAGAACTGTACATTACAATCTATACAATAGACACACACACGCAGACAAACACACACACACACACACACACACACACACACACACACACACACACACACACACACACATACAGACACACGCTATGGCACCCAATATGCGAGTGATATGACAGAAGGCATGCAGCATGCATGTGATACGGCAGACGGCATACAGCTCAGACAATAATAGTGGTAGTTACCATGCATCCCTGGGTTGCACACAACAGCATGCATGTGTCATAGCAGAAGGCATGCACATTACACAATCATAGTAGTAGCAGTTAGCATACATCCCTGTGTTACACCATGTAGACCAGCGCAGGTTAACAGTACACCTGCTTGATGTGTGGCATATGACCTTGACAATCACTTGTAGTATGACATGTGATCTGCTGACATGTGCAATGACATGCATACAAGTTTAACACATTGGTGTCCTGTCAAATATACAGTGGAGTAATGGTGTCCAAATGCAGGGATGTGTTATACTAACATGGACCTTCCGCTGATGCAGTGTTGTCTGTTCGGCCTGCAGATATGCTGTACATTTAGCTGATGTGCATGGCCATTGCAGGGAATCATGTGGTGTCTCTATTGCTATACAGTGTGAGTTACAGACACAGTTCATAACCATGACTGTGTTCAGATACAATACATATATACTGTGGAATGTGACCCATGTCACTGACGTGTATACACACTAAACCGTGATGTGGAATGTGTGACACAGGTCACTGAAGGGTATACAGATGACATACCTGCACATCTGCAACCATATTGGCAATTATTGCCAGATATGGCAAACATGTCGGTACACCATATTCCATATGACATCTGTGTACCACACACACACACACACACACACACACACACACACACACACACACACACACACACACACACACACACACACACACACACAGACACACAGACACACACACACACACACACACGCACAGACGAGGAGTAAGGATGACAGTGCTATCCGACATCAGCTAGGGGAATATACTGTATCTGTGGGCTGATGTGGTTGTCTGTGTATGTATGTGGATGCTGTACAGGTGACTGCTGTCATGCCGTGACACACTCAAGATGTTCAACACATCTTATGTGGTGGATTGATGTCACGCCTATACAAGATGTGCACAGGCCTGTAGGATGTTTAGTGTTCCACAACTGCAATATAACCATTACACAAAGGCCATAGTTGGACCATGTGAAGCCAATGTACGACAGGGTGTAAACACAAGCACATCATGTCTACTGTGTGTGTTGTTTCATGTCTCTGGCCATCCTGCATGGCTATGTGTGAACATGTGTTGGCCAAATGGTTGTGACAGGTGTCTGTTTCACATGTCTGTGTTGTTCCATATGACATACACCCATAGATGTCATATGCTCCACTGATGGCAGGGTTATGCAGACAAAGGGTGGTATGTTTGATATGTGGGATATGTTTTTCCGGACAGTTAGACAGTGTTGCAGTCAGCCCACTAGATGTCATGGACATGTCAGATAGCACATAACATTGTGTGACATTCATAGCAGGGGTATAATCCACACCGGTGAATCCTGTGGACTGGCCATACTCCAGCTCACTGTGTAGTACTGTTTGTATTCCCCACATGTGTAGTTCTGATCTGTAGTACATGTCCCTACAGTAAACAACACCTCCACCATTGTATGCACAGCTGTCCATACATCTGGCAATGAGAGTTTGTGAGGTTTCATGTTGATGTTTCACATAGTTTGCAAGTATTGCACATGGGCAGCCATTGTGATGCATTGCAGGTCCGACCTGTATATTGTGACAGGACCATACATTATGTGTACATGTGGTAAATGGTCATATGGCAGATAGGTCCATGCATTAACATGCTTGATAAATAATAACAGTCTCACCTGCTATGGGCTGCTGTCACAGAGGTACCTAAATAGGAGTGACACAGAAGTATGATCATTATCCACACCTGTATGATAGCTACAGGGTGCAATGTGCATGTTAACACATACGCCAGCACAATAGACTATACTATGGAGTATGCTCATGTATACATACACAGAATAGCATACTTTAGTATGCGGCATGTGTGTATACATGCCTTGCATATGATGTTACATTACATATTGTACAGTGACACATGTAACTATATTGAATATAGTTGTTATATGTGCAATAGTGACTTACCAGGCAACTCCAGGCTCAGTGGTTGAGAGACACCCACCTCCACAATATCAGCTAAGGCTTGTGGATCTTGTTCTGCAGGTGTCCCCAGGTTGGCCAGTAGCTCCTCGTTACATGTGAGTGGGGGCTGGGTTGGTGGCCCACCACCTGTTGCACCGTGTTCCCTGGTGATTGCATTTTCACGCTGTTTCACCCATCTAATTAGGTCTGTACAGTGTCTGTGTACCTGCTGGTATGTGTGGTTGTGGCCACCCACATCATTAACCTTCCTGCGAAGTTCCTGCCACATGCCATCCCACTGCTGTGCATCCTGTGGCACATGGCTGAACAGTACATGATGATTATAAAGTAGGTATGGGATGAGGGCCTCATCTTCAAAGCTGGTATAAGGTGTTAGCCTTACATGCGGCATACCTGGAATACATAATGATGGAGACAGGTCACAGTAACTCACAGAGACGTACAGAGCTACAGCTGAACATACATGTGTATCACATTTATTACGATTAAATAGTTGTCTTTGCAAATCTGCATGACACTGACACCACTGACATGTTTGTGTCACACAAATTTGACACTCAGTGGTGATTGGATATTATCACCATATATGTGTGTGTCACCTGATTACATTGCTCATACTCCATGTGGATGCTGTCTTGATGTGGGCATGTCTGTTTGCCTGTACTGGTGTTCTTACCTATCAGCACATGCCTGGATGTCTCTACATTAATGCAGTCAACCTTGATGCTGTGTATCTGTCACATATGAAGACTTACACTGCCTTAACGGACATGACCTGTGATCCTGCAGACTTGCTCATGGAAAGTTTTACATGTATGTGTTTTGCCATATTCATCTACACGGCACTGTACAGCAGTTCAGCATCCTGGCATGTATCACCTGTGTTGCACATGTGATACACATGGTACACTGGCTAGCCTGATGGTATTTGCAGGGTTGGATATCAACTATAGCATGTACGGTCAAAGTCAATTAGTAGGTTATATGCCCAGGGCCATGTATGAGCTTAGGATGAATGGTTACCTATCTGCAGCCAACAGGCGGGTTTCTGGGGCCAGGTCAAACAGTGCCACATAACTGATCCACAGGGTTAATGATATAGTTACCATGTGGTCATCACACCATGTCTGAAAGAGGGGCGATGTGCAGCTTTGCTGGACAGGGATGCATAGTATGGCAGAAGTATGTAAAGTGTATGGGACAAAGATCTGTCCAACATGTGGTGATCCTTGTACTAGGAAGGTGGATGTATGGAGTGTGACCAGTCAAAAAGCATTATTCTGTCCTCATGCAGACAGAGACACACACACACAATTGGCAAGTTTGGGATTTGAACACCAACCTAACTACTTTATCACACTATAGCATTATGCAGTTACAGAATGCGCTATCGAGATTACTAGGTCACGGCACTCCCAGAGGTGTATTTCTAGGTAGGTGACATCATCAGCCTTGGCAAAGTTGTATATAGGAATTGTATGGAGTGTGAGCAGTCTAAAAGCATTATTCTGTTCTCAGGCAGATGGAGACACACACACACACACACACACACACACACACACACACACACACACACATACTTGGCGAGTCTGGGATTAGAACACCGTCCTAACTACTTTATCACACTACAGCCTTACACAGTTACAGAACATGCTACTGAGATTATTGGGTCACAGCACTCCCACAGGTGTAGTTCTAGATGGGTGACACCATCAGCCTTGCCAAAGCTGGGTATAGGAATTGTATGGAGTGTGAGTAGTCTAAAAGCATTGTTCTGTCCTCAGGCTGATAAAGAGACACACACAGTTGGTAAGTTTGGGATTTGAACATTGATCTAACTACTTTATCACACTACAGCATTATGCAGATACAGAACACGCTACCGAGATTACTGAGTTGCAGCACTCCCAGAGGTGTATTTCTAGGTGGGTGACATCATCAGTCTTGCCAAAATAGGGTATAGGAATTGTACGGAGTGTGAGCAGTCTAAAAACATTATTCTGTCCTCAGGCATACTGAGGCACACACACACGCCAGTGGTGGGATCAGGACACCTGCCTACCTACAGATCACTATTACAATACTACATAGTTACAAGTCACGCCACAATGACTGCACATTTCAAGGCTGTCATTATGACCTTCTAGGAATGCGGACATCAACAGGGATGCTGGCAGTTAAGATGTACATACCTGTGAACCTGTGTATTTAAAGTAGGAATCCATCTTGAACTGGAATATGCCCATCTGTGGAATGGACGACTACTATCACTATACAGGGTTACAATGGCCATGCCCATAAACATAGAGGCACATAACTGACACAAGGTGTCACTGGGCATGCTCACACACTTAGTAGCACAGGGCTGTTCGGAATGCACTATATCTCCAACTACTTAAGGTTATACTGGGCATGCTCATACACTTAGTAGCACAGGGCTGTTTGGGATGCACTCTGATTCTAAACACGGAAGGCCACAGTGACCATGCAGTTACAATTAGACATAAAGAATACATTGTAATGGACTCTGGTGTTAGTAGTTGTCATTGTTAGCAGGAAGGCTGCACTACATATATCTGACACCGGTCATGTACACAACTTCTGCTGCTGTCCGTCACCTTAGATGTACCATTCTATATCAAGCACAATACTACCACTTGCAGTGATGTCTTGCTAGGAGTGGCAACTGCTTGACCAACAAAATGAGCCAATGTCCTGCTGTAATTATGAGATTGTCCAGTGTTTGTCATTCTAGGATGACATGACTGAAAGTAGACAGGCCTTTGTCCCATATAACATGCATCCATGATTCAAGGGAGTGGGGATAATACCTAGGTTGCATTCACCCATATAGTGCCAATCCAAGGCAAATGTCCTAAACACAGGATAACACACTGACACCTAGAAGACAACTGCAATGTATTCTTATTTTAACCAGTGCTAGATGTGTAGCGTTCCTAATCACAGTTGCTCACTGTAGATCCAACAATGGGGAATACTGACATCTGTGCAGTGAGGAACACCTGGCTGAAGGCTCTGTAGTGCACAATAGCACTACCACCATATACCTCAGAACCAGACATGTGGGACATAACACAGGTACTGATCACTCCAGCTGGTGGTGTCCCCACATACATAAAGGCCACTCACATGTACTGACCAGTACTCCTACAAACGGCATTACAGATGAGTCAGGTGCAGGTCACAGTGTCAAAAGCTGCATTCTAGGATGTAACCCTCAGACACCACCATGCCCTCTGACCGCCAACACACATCCATACATGTGGTAGAACATATAATAGTACAACACCATGTGACCTTTGACCAGTGGACTGTACCTAGCTCTCCATCAACTGTGCAGAGTACCCATGTACTGACACAGTTGTATCATGTGTTATGCAATGCAATGATACCACTCTTTATAACCAGGTCAGCTGTACACATACCAGGGTCCCTCGGTTATTTACAGCTTTAACAGATGACTGTTGCTGTACACCAGTAAACACCCTCATGTTTGGATATGACATACATGTACCTGCCCTGGATATGTACATGCCACACACATACAACATATATGTAAATAGCATAGCTGTTGTTGTCTTTTGTGCAGACAGGTAGTTACAGCCATTACACACATGCACTTGGAAGGTAGGTCCATGGCTGCTGAATGCTAACAGTACATAAGGTGTGATATCAATGTTGACAGAGGTAATATTCCCTCTGTACTGGTAAGCCATGACACCTATCATATCATACAACAGTCCACGTGTCATGTATGTCATTACAATTGTCCACCAAATGCAATGCCTACCAACATGCCCAAATGACAGGAATGTAACACCTACACACATGTACATGTAGTGGTGTGCATTCAGATATCATGTGTGTGCAGTTGCTGATGTTTGCAGGTGACTTGTGTCTTAATACATCATGCAGTTGCAATGCAGCCTCAACTTCGCCAACTGTATATGGTGATATGCAGAAAGTACGGTAAGATGTACTTCAGGTATGGACAGATGTGTGGACATAACTAAGTGGTGGGGAATCTTTGCAGATGGATGTTTGCTGTGGACAGCTCACAGGTGTGTCACAAGCAGTCCTACAATAACTTGTGTAACTGCTAAGCTATGGGTTTGTTAATTGAAGGGGAATACATACAACTTTGACAGTGGTCAGGGTGACCCCGAAGGTAAATCACTTGACACCTCTAACAGTTAAGACCTCCTGTGTGCATATATTGTGCATATATCAGCACAGTTGCCAAAGGAAGCGTCAATACACTTTGTAATGTGTGCAATACTGCTGTAAGTCTGTCAAACGTATCATGAGAGAGGCAGGTGTTTGATTCACAGTACTGGCATATGTGGTTGCTTGTGTGTCTATATATGTCATGTATGGTGGGAATACATCTCAGATGTTACTCAGTCTCCTGTACACTGTTGTAGATATCTGTACAGACTGCAATGTAGAAAGCAGGACATAGGCAGGGATGTGTATCTCACACATGTGAGGTATCTGTATGTGCGTGACATAGGTGTATTCAATAGTGAATGCCACAGTGTGTGTGTTTCTGTGCGTGTGTGTGTGTGCGTGTGTGTGTGTGTGTGTGTGTGTGTGTGTGTGTGTGTGTGTGTGTGTGTGTGTGTGTGTGTGTGTGTTTGTGCACGTATGTATGTATGGCTGTCTGATCTTTGGAGTGAGGATGTATGTTACCATAGTGAACTGATAAGACCCCTCCGCCCATCCAGGCGATACAATCTACTATCCCTGTTGATGTACTCGATCTTAGACCATACTGACTACCTGTACATGTGCAATCTCTCTGGCGCGTTATGTAAGTGCACAGTACTATAATGATTTTTTGCACATAGACAGGGTTACTCCCCTCAACACTAGCAAGTTTGTGTGTGTATGTGTGTGTGTGTGTGTGTGTGTGTGTGTGTGTGTGTGTGTGTTACTGTGTCAGTGAATCTGTGAGTGTGTGGGTATGCTACTGTGTCCCTGAATACATGTGTGTGAATACCTGAGTGTGTGGCTGTATATGTGTGTTTACATCCTGTCATGGGAACGTGTAGTACTGCTGCCCAATGAGGCATCATGCTTTCCACTGGCCTCTACCCTTGTCATCAGCTAAAATGCTCTCTTACCTCCTCACTCCATGTAACTGTACCTGTGATGTCACCCATTATGGATGTCATGTCTCTAGCCAAAGTAGATTAACACACAACTATCATGCTTTTGGATCAGTAGATCAGTGGACGTGTTTGGAATGTGGGACTTTCTAACTGTGATGTGGAAGCTGCAAAGTGCATGCTGGTATTTTCATGCATACCTGTGAGTAGTCCACATTTACATATGGGACACTAACTGCAAACACTGACATCCACCGGCACATGCAATTAGACCTGAAGGAGGAATGCAGAACATTAAGACCAACATGCAGTTACTGTTGTTACACATGACACATACTGTTAAAAGTACAAAATGCATTCTAAACCTATACTGCATGGTATGTCTGCTGCCTGTTGATAGAACACAACAATTGTAATCTACATTTATCTTCCTAGTCTGTTCACCCTGTGCATCAGACCATATGAGCATGGTCCTGCACAGATGGTGTGGATGACAGGGATGCAGCACAGGCATCATCATATGCAGAGAGTGATGACGTTTGCCAGAGGCCTAGGCTGCACCATTAGATGACATCATTTGTTTCTGTTAGGGCCTTTGATCTCATTGGGCGTGTGTGGATGTTATGCATGTGTGTGTTGCGGTGCCCTACATATGTTTCCAGTATGTGCGTGTATGTATGCACACAGTTCTGGCATGTGTCTGGCCTACGCAGGGGTATTATTGACAGCTGCACACTGTACAGACCAGATTTTACAGTTCACGGCATCCAGTCATGGCCACGTGACCTGTGCCTACCAGGGGTTGCATGGGTATTACCAGACAGAGGTGCATATTGGATACTGTCTGATGACACATGTTCACTGGAACTGTGTCCCTGCTGGGACCATCCAGGGCCACGTGCATATGACCTTCTGTGTCCGGGTGTGGACAGCACAGCACCAGCTGCACTGCTGCTGCTACTGCCACTATGGGAGCAGGCATGTGAGGTAGCTCATTCACATAGACCTGCAACAAGTGATGTAGCTGACCTACATCCATGTGCCTGATGCCTCACTCCTACCAGATGTTCCAGCACAGACATCTCACGCTCGCAGATTGTCATGCCACGGTCAAGGACTCCAACCATGTTTCCCAATCATCTATCCACAACTTCAACAAGCTGCTGTTGAGCATTTGCCATTGCCTGGATTTTGTTGTTTAAAGAATGGACAGCAGACCTCTGAAGCCTCTGACCTTCTCTCTTGTGTGTTCAGCATGTGCCTGTGTCTCCATTACAGCCTGAAACATGCTTCTGGTAACATCAGCTGCTGCGCTCTGTCTTGCAGGGGCAAGTTGACTAGAGGTCCTCCTATGAGCAGCACTGGGCACATGCCTGTGTGGGGCATCACCAGTCAGGTGGCTGACACCATGGTGTACAGGCACACCTTCCATAGCCTCCACACTTTCCTGTTCCAAGCTACCACATGCCAACTGTCCTTCCTCTATGGCCACTGGTGATGGGGTATGTGTTGGCATGAGGACTGTGTGCGGGGATGAGGGGGATATAGGTGGAATTGCAACCAATGGCACAAATTCAGCTGTGCCTCAATCATACGCTCATCATCACTGCTAGAATCTGTGGGACACTAACATCTGATGGACCGCAAGAGGGGAACGCACCAACATCAACACCTGTGAGGGGCAGACAAGAACTGTACATTACAATCTATACAATAGACACACACACGCAGACAAACACACACACACACACACACACACACACACACACACACATACAGAAACACGCTATGGCACCCAACATGCATGTGATATGACAGAAGGCATGCAGCATGCATGTGATACGGCAGACGGCGTACAGCTCAGACAATAATAGTGGTAGTTACCATGCATCCCTGGGTTGCACACAACAGCATGCATGTGTCATTGCAAAAGGCATGCACGTTACACAGTCATAGTAGTAGTTAGCATACATCCCTGTGTTACACCATGTAGACCAGCGCAGGTTAACAGTACAACTGCTTGGTGTGTGGCATATAACCTTGACAATCACTTGTAGTATGACATGTGATCTGCTGACATGTGCAATGACATGCATACAAGTTTAACACATTGGTGTCCTGCCAAATATACAGTGGAGTAATGGTGTCCAAATGCAGGGATGTGTTATACTAACATGGACCTTCCGCTGACGCAGTGTTGTCTGTCCGGCCTGCAGATATACTGTACATTTAGCTGATGTGCATGGCCATTGCAGGGAATCATGTGGTGTCTCTATTGCTATACAGTGTGAGTTACAGACACAGTTCATAGCCATGACTGTGTTCAGATACAATACATATATACTGTGGAATGTGACCCATGTCACTGAGGTGTATACACACTAAACCATGATGTGGAATGTGTGACACAGGTCACTGAAGGGTATACAGATGACATACCTGCACATCTGCAACCATATTGGCAATTATTGCCAGATATGGCAAACATGTCGGTACACCATGTTCCATATGACATCTGTGTACCACACACCACACACACACACACACACACACACACACACACGCACACACGAGGAGTAAGGATGGCAGTGATGTCCGACATCAGCTAGGGGAATGTACTGTATCTGTGGGCTGATGTGGTTGTCTGTGTATGTATGTGGATGCTGTACAGGTGACTGCTGTCATGCCGTGACACACTCAAGATGTTCAACACATCTTATGTGGTGGATTGATGTCACGCCTACACAAGATGTGCACAGGCCTGTATTATGTTTAGTGTTCCACAACTGCAATATAACCATTACACAAAGGCCATAGTTGGACCATGTGAAGCCAATGTACGACAGGGTGTAAACACAACCATATCATGTCTACTGTGTGTGTTGTTTCATGTCTCTGGCCATCCTCCATGGCCATGTGTGGACATGTGTTGGCCAAATGATTGTAACAGGTGTCTGTTTCACATGTCTGTGTTGTTCCATATGACATACACCCATAGATGTCATATGCTCCACTGATGGCAGGGTTATGCAGACAAAGGGTGGTATGTTTGATATGTGGGATATGTTTTTCAGGACAGTTAGACAGTGTTGCAGTCAGCCCACTAGATGTCATGGACATGTCAGATAGCACATAACATTGTGTGACATTCATAGCTGGGGTATAATCCACACCGGTGAATCCTGTGGACTGGCCATACTCCAGCTCACTGTGTAGTACTGTTTGTATCCTCCACATGTGTAGTTCTGATCTGTAGTAAATGTCCCTACAGTAAACAACACCTCCACCATTGTATGCACAGCTGTCCATACATCTGGCAATGAGAGTTTGTGAGGTTTCATGTTGATGTTTCACATAGTTTGCAAGTATTGCACATGAGCAGCCATTGTGATGCATTGCAGATCCGACCTGTATATTGTGACAGGACCATACATTATGTGTACATGTGGTAAATGGTCATATGGCAGATAGGTCTGTGCATAAACATGCTTGATAAATAATAACAGTCTCACCTGCTATGGGCTGCTGTCACAGAGGTACCTAAATAAGAGTGACACAGAAGTATGATCATTATCCACACCTGTATGATAGCTACAGGGTGCAATGTGCATGTTAACACATACGCCAGCACAATAGACTATACTATGGAGTATGCTCATGTGTACATACACAGAGTAGCATACTATAGTATGCGGCATGTGTGTATACATGCCTTGCATATGATGTTACATTACATATTGTACAGTGACACATGTAACTATATGGAATATAGTTGTTATATGTGCAGTAGTGACTTACCAGGCAACTCCAGGCTCAGTGGTTGAGAGACACCCACCTCCACAATATCAGCAAGGCTTGTGGATCTTGTTCTGCAGGTGTCCCCAGGTTGGCCAGTAGCTCCTCGTTACATGTGAGTGGGGGCTGGGTTGGTGGCCCACCTCCTGTTGCACCGTGTTCCCTGGTGATTGCATTTTAACGCTGTTTCACCCATCTAATTAGGTCTGTACAGTGTCTGTGCACCTGCTGGTATGTGTGGTTGTGGCCACCCACATCATTAACCTTCCTGCGAAGTTCCTGCCACATGCCATCCCACTGCTGTGCATCCTGTGGCACATGGCTGAACAGTACATGATGATTATAAAGTAGGTATGGGATGAGGGCCTCATCCTCAAAGCTGGTATAAGGTGTCAGCCTTACATGCGGCATACCTGGAATACATAATGATGGAGACAGGTTGCAGTAACTCACAGAGACGTACAGAGCTACAGCTGAACATACATGTGTATCACATTTATTACGATTAAATAGTTGTCTTTGCAAATCTACATGACACTGACACCACTGACATGTTTGTGTCACACAAATTTGACACTCAGTGGTGATTGGATATTATCACCATATATGTGTGTGTCACCTGATTACATTGCTCATACTCCATATGGATGCTGTCTTGATGTGGGCATGTCTGTTTGCCTGTACTGGTGTTCTTACCTATCAGCATATGCCTGGATGTGTCTGCATTAATGCAGTCAACCTTGATGCTGTGTATCTGTCACATATGAAGACTTACACTGCATTAACGGACATGACCTGTGATCCTGCAGACTTGCTCATGGAAGGTTTTACATGTATGTGTTTTGCCATATGCATCTACACGGCACTGTACAGCAGTTCAGCATCCTGGCATGTATCACCTGTGTTGCACATGTGATACACATGGGACACTGGCTAGCCTGATGGTATTTGCAGGGTTGGATATCAACTATAGCATGTACGGTCAAAGTCAATTAGTAGGTTATATGCCCTGGGCCATGTATGAGCTTAGGATGAATGGTTACCTAGCTGCAGCCAACAGGCGGGTTTCTGGGGCCAGGTCAAACAGTGCCACATAACTGATCCACAGGGTTAATGATATAGTTACCATGTGGTCATCACACCATGTCTGAAAGAGGGGCGATGTGCAGCTTTGCTGGACAGGGATGCATAGTATGGCAGGAGTATGTAAAGTGTATGGGACAAAGATCTGTCCAGCATGTGGTGATCCTTGTACTAGGAAGGTGGATGTATGGAGTTTGACCAGTCTAAAAGCATTATTCTGTCCTCATGCAGACAGAGACACACACACACAATTAGCAAGTTTGGGATTTGAACACCAACCTAACTACTGTATCACACTATAGCATTATGCAGTTACAGAATGCGCTATCGAGATTACTAGGTCACGGCACTCCCAGACGTATATTTCTAGGTAGGTGACATCATCAGCCTTGGCAAAGTTGTGTATAGGAATTGTATGGAGTGTGAGCAGTCTAAAAGCATTATTCTGTTCTCAGGCAGATGGAGACACACACACACACACACACACACACACACACACACACACACACACACACACACACACACACACACACTTGGCAAGTCTGGGATTAGAACACCATCCTAACTACTTTATCACACTACAGCCTTACACAGTTACAGAACATGCTACTGAGATTATTGGGTCACAGCACTCCCACAGGTGTAGTTCTAGATGGGTGACACCATCAGCCTTGGCAAAGCTGGGTATAGGAATTGTATGGAGTGTGAGTAGTCTAAAATCATTGTTCTGTCCTCAGGCTGATAAAGAGACACACACACAGTTGGTAAGTTTGGGATTAGAACATTGATCTAACTACTTTATCACACTACAGCATTATGCAGATACAGAACACGCTACCGAGATTACTGGGTTGCAGCACTCCCAGAGGTGTATTTCTAGGTGGGTGACATCATCAATCTTGCCAAAGTAGGGTATAGGAATTGTATGGAGTGTGAGCAGTCTAAAAACATTATTCTGTCCTCAGGCATACTGAGACACACACACACGCCAGTGGTGGGATCAGGACACCTGCCTACCTACAGATCACTATTACAATACTGCATAGTTACAAGTCACGCCACAACGACTGCACATTTGAAGGCTGTCATTATGACCTTCTAGGTATGCAGACATCAACAGGGATGCTGGCAGTTAAGATGTACATACCTGTGAACCTGTGTATTTAAAGTAGGAATCCATCTTGAACTGGAATATGCTCATCTGTGGAATGGATGACTACTATCACTATACAGGGTTACAATGCCCATGCCCATAAACATAGAGGCACATAACTGACACAAGGTGTCACTGGGCATGCTCACACACTTAGTAGCACAGGGCTGTTCGGAATGCACTATATCTCCAACTACTTAAGGTTATACTGGGCATGCTCATACACTTAGTAGCACAGGTCTGTTTGGGATTCACTCTGATTCTAAACACGGAAGGCCACAGTGACCATGCACTTACAATTAGACATAAAGAATACATTGTAATGGACTCTAGTGTTAGTAGTTGTCATTGTTAGCAGGAAGGCTGCACTACATATATCTGACACCGGTCATGTACACAACATCTGCTGCTGTCCGTCACCTTAGATGTACCATTCTATATCAAGCACAATACTACCACTCGCAGTGATGTCTTGCTAGGAGTGGCATCTGCTTGACCAACAAAATTAGCCAATGTCCTGCTGTAATTATGAGATTGTCCAGTGTTTGTCATTCTAGGATGACATGACTGAAAGTAGAAAGGCCTTTGTCCCATATCACATGCATCCATGATTCTAGGGAGTGGGGATAATACCTAGGTTGCATTCACCCATATAGTGCCAATCCAAGGCAAATGCCCTAAACACAGGATAACACACTGACACCTAGAAGACAACTGCATTGTATTCTTATGCTAACCAGTGCTAGATGTGTAGCGTTCCTAATCACAGTTGCTCACTGTAGATCCAACAATGGGGAATACTGACATCTGTGCAGTGAGGAACACCTGGCTGAAGGCTCTGTAGTGCACAATAGCACTACCACCATATACCTCAGAACCAGACATGTGGGACATAACACAGGTACTGATCACTCCAGCTGGTGGTGTCCCCACATACATAAAGGCCACTCACATGTACTGACCAGTACTCCTACAAACGGCATCACAGATGAGTCAGGTGCAGGTCACAGTGTCAAAAGCTGCATTCTAGGATGTAACCCTCAGACACCACCATGCCCTCTGACCGCCAACACACATCCATACATGTGGTAGATCATATAATAGTACAACACCATGTGACCTTTGACCAGTGGACTGTACCTAGCTCTCCATCAACTGTGCAGAGTACCCATGTACTGACACAGTTGTATCATGTGTTATGCAATGCAATGATACCACTCTTTGTAACCAGGTCAGCTGTACACATACCAGGGTACCTCGGTTATTTACAGCATTAACAGATGACTGTTGCTGTACACCAGTAAACACCCTCATGTTTGGATCTGACATACATGTACCTGCCCTGGATATGAACATGCCACACACATACAACATATATGTAAATAGCATAGCTGTTGTTGTCTTTTGTGCAGACAGGTGGTTACAGCCATTACACACATGCCCATGGAAGGTAGGTCCATGGCTGCTGAATGCTATCAGTACATAAGGTGTGATATCAATGTTGACAGAGGTAACATTCCCTCTGTACTGGTAAGCCATGACACCTATCATATCATACAACAGTCCATGTTTCATGTATGTCATTACACTTGTCCACCAAATGCAATGCCTACCAACATGCCCAAATGACAGGAATGTAACACCTACACACATGTACATGTAGTGGTGTGCATTCAAATATCATGTGTGTGCAGTTGCTGATGTTTGCAGGTGACATGTGTCTTAATACATCATGCAGTTGCAATGCAGCCTCAACATCGCCAACTGTATATGGTGATATGCAGAAAGTACGGTAAGATGTACTTCAGGTATGGACAGATGTGTGGACATAACTAAGTGGTGGGGAATCTTTGCAGATGGATGTTTGCTGTGGACAGCTCACAGGTGTGTCACAAGCAGTCCTACAATAACTTGTGTAACTGCTAAGCTATGGGTTTGTTAATTGAAGGGGAATACATACAACTTTGACAGTGGTCAGAGTGACCCCGAAGGTAAATCACTTGACACCTGTAACAGTTAAGACCTCCTGTGTGCATATATTGTGCATATATCAGCACAGTTGCCAAAGGAAGCGTCAGTACACTTTGTAATGTGTGCAATACTGCTGTAAGTCTGTCAAACGTATCATGAGATAGGCAGGTGTTTGATTCACAGTACTGGCATGTGTGGTTGCGTGTGTGTCTATATATGTCATGTATGGTGGGAATACATCTCAAATGTTACTCAGTCTCCTGTACACTGTTGTAGACATCTGTACAGACTGCAATGTAGAAAGCAGGACATAGGCAGGGATGTGTATCTCACACATGTGAGGTATCTGTATGTGCGTGACATAGGTGTATTCAATAGTGAATGCCACAGTGTGTGTGTGTGTGTGTGTGTGTGTGTGTGTGTGTGTGTGTGTGTGTGTGTGTGTGTGTGCGTGTGTGCGTGTGTGCGTGTGTGTGTGTGTGTGTGTGCACGTATGTATGTATGGCTGTCTGGTCTTTGGAGTGAGGATGTATGTTACCATAGTGAACTGATAAGACCCCTCCGCCCATCCAGGTGATACAATCTACTATCCCTGTTGATGTCCTCGATCTTAGACCATACTGACTACCTGTACATGTGCAATCTCTGTGGCACGTTATGTAAGTGCACAGTACTATAATGGTGATTTGCACATAGGCAAGGGTCCTCCCCTCAACACTAGCAAGTTTGTGTGTGTATGTGTGTGTGTGTGTGTGTGTGTGTGTGTGTGTGTGTGTGTGTGTGTGTGTGTGTGTGTGTGTGTTACTGTGTCGGTGAATCTGTGAGTGTGTGGGTATGCTACTGTGTCCCTGAATACATGTGTGTGAATACCTGAGTGTGTGGCTGTATATGTGTGTTTACATCCTGTCATGGGAACGTGTAGTACTGCTTCCCAATGAGGCATCATGCTTTCCACTGGCCTCTACCCTTGTCATCAGCTAGAATGCTCTCTTACCTCCTCACTCCATGTAACTGTACCTGTGATGTCACCCAGTATGGATGTCATGTCTCTAGCCAAAGTAGATCAACACACAACTATCATGCTTTTGGATCAGTAGATCAGTGGACGTGTTTGGAATGTGGGACTTTCTAACTGTGATGTGGAAGCTGCAAAGTGCATGCTGGTATTTTCATACATACCTGTGAGTAGTCCACATTTACATATGGGACACTAACTGCAAACATGGACATCCACCGGCACATGCAATTAGACCTGAAGGAGGAATGCAGAACATTAAGACCAACATGCAGTTACTGTTGTTACACATGACGCATACTGTTAAAAGTACAAAATGCATTCTAAACCTGTACTGCATGGTATGTCTGCTGCCTGTCAATAGAACACAACAATTGTAATCTACATTTATCTTCCTAGTCTGTTCACCCTGTGCATCAGACCATATGAGCATGGTCCTGCACCGATGGTGTGGATGACAGGGATGCAGCACAGGCATCATCATATGCACAGAGTGATGACGTTTGCCAGAGGCCTAGGCTGCACCATTGGATGACATCATGTGTATGGGTTAGGGCCTTTTTTCTCATTGGGCGTGTGTGGATGTTATGCATGTGTGTGTTGCGGTGCCCTACATATGTTTCCGGTATGTGCGTGTATGTATGCACACAGTTCTGGCATGTGTCTGGCCTACGCAGGGGTATTATTGACAGCTGCAGACTGTACAGACCAGGTTTTACGGTTCACAGCATCCAGTCATGGCCACGTGGCCTGTGCCTGCCAGGGGTTGCATGGGCACTACCAGGCAGAGGTGCAGATTGGAGACTGTCTGATGACACATGTCCACTGGAACTGTGTCCCTGCTGGGACCATCCAGGGCCACGTGCATATGACCTGCTGTGTCCGGGTGTGGACAGCACAGCACCAGCTGCACTGCTGCTGCAACTGCCACTATGGGAGCAGGCATGTGAGGTAGCTCATTCACGTAGACCTGCAACAGGTGATGTAGCTGACCTACATTCATGTGCCTGATGCCTCACTCCTACCAGATGTTCCAGCACAGACATCTCACGCTCGCAGATTGTCATGCCACGGTCAAGGACTCCAACCATGTCTCCCAATCGTCTATCCACAACTTCAACAAGCTGCTGTTGAGCATTTGCCATTGCCTGGATTTTGTTGTTTAAAGAATGGACAGCAGACCTCTGAAGCCTCTGACCTTCTCTGTTGTGTGTTAGCATGTGCCTGTGCCTCCATTACAGCCTGAAACATGCTTCTGGTAACATCAGCTGCTGTGCTCTGTCTTGCAGGAGCAAGTTGACTAGAGGTCTTCCTATGAGCAGAACTGGCCACATGCCTGTGTGGGGCATCACCAGTCAGTTGGCTGACACCATGGTGTACAGGCACACCTTCCATAGCCTCCACACTTTCCTATTCCAAGCTACCACATGCCAACTTTCCTTCCTCTATGGCCACTGGTGATGGGGTATGTGTTGGCATGAGGACAGTGTGCGGGGATGAGGGGGATATAGGTGGAATTGCAAACAATGGCACAAATTCAGCTGTGCCTCAATCATACGCTCATCATCACTGCTAGAATCTGTGGGACACTAACATCTGATGGACTGCAAGAGGGGAATGCACCAACATCAACACCTGTGAGGGGCAGACAAGAACTGTACATTACAATCTATACAATAGACACACACATGCAGACAAACACACACACACACACACACACACACACACACACACACACACACACACACACACACACATACAGACACACGCTATGGCACCCAACATGCATGTGATATGACAGAAGGCATGCAGCATGCATGTGATACGGCAGACGGCATACAGCTCAGACAATAATAGTGGTAGTTACCATGCATCCCTGGGTTGCACACAACAGCATGCATGTGTCATAGCAGAAGGCATGCACATTACACAATCATAGTAGTAGTTAGCATACATCCCTGTGTTACACCATGTAGACCAGCGCAGGTTAACAGTACACCTGTTTGATGTGTGGCATATGACCTTGACAATCACTTG
Organism: Protopterus annectens; assembly: GCF_019279795.1. NCBI lineage: Eukaryota > Metazoa > Chordata > Ceratodontiformes > Protopteridae > Protopterus > Protopterus annectens. Next base: position 280,211,943 of record NC_056734.1, on the reverse strand, counting down.
TAGTATGACATGTGATCTGCTGACATGTGCAATGACATGCATACAAGTTTAACACATTGGAGTCCTGTCAAATATACAGTGGAGTAATGGTGTCCAAATGCAGGGATGTGTTATACTAACATGGACCTTCCGCTGATGCAGTGTTGTCTGTCCGGCCTGCAGATATACTGTACATTTAGCTGATGTGCATGGCCATTGCAGGGAATCATGTGGTGTCTCTATTGCTATACAGTGTGAGTTACAGACACAGTTCATAGCCATGACTGTGTTCAGATACAATACATATATACTGTGGAATGTGACCCATGTCACTGAGGTGTATACACACTAAACCATGATGTAGAATGTGTAACGCAGGTCACTGAAGGGTATACAGATGACATACCTGCACATCTGGAACCATATTGGCAATTATTGCCAGATATGGCAAACATGTCGGTACACCATGTTCCATATGACATCTGTGTACCACACACACACACACACACACACACACACACACACACACACACACACACACACACACACACATACACACACACACACACACACACACACGCACACACACAAGTAGTAAGGATGACAGTGATGTCCGACATCAGCTAGGGGAATGTACTGTATCTGTGGGCTGATGTGGTTGTCTGTGTATGTATGTGGATACTGTACAGGTGACTGCTGTCATGCCGTGACACTCAAGATGTTCAACACATCTTATGTGGTGGATTGATGTCACGCCTACACAAGATGTGCACAGGCCTGTAGGATGTTTAGTGTTCCACAACTGCAATATAACCATTACACAAAGGCCACAGTTGGACCATGTGAAGCCAATGTACGACAGGGTGTAAACACAAGCACATCATGTCTACTGTGTGTGTTGTTTCATGTCTCTGGCCATCCTCCATGGCCATGTGTGAACATGTGTTGGCCAAATGGTTGTGACAGGTGTCTGTTTCACATGTCTGTGTTGTTCCATATGACATACACCCATAGATGTCATATGCTCCATTGATGGCAGGGTTATGCAGACAAAGGGTGGTATGCTTGATATGTGGGATATGTTTTTCAGGACAGTTAGACAGTGTTGCAGTGAGCCCACTAGATGTCATGGACATGTCAGATAGCACATAACATTGTGTGACATTCATAGCAGGGGTATAATCCACACCGGTGAATCCTGTGGACTGGCCATACTCCAGCTCACTGTGTAATACTGTTTGTATTCCCCACATGTGTAGTTCTGATCTGTAGTACATGTCCCTACAGTAAACAACACCTCCACCATTGTATGCACAGCTGTCCATACATCTGGCAATGAGAGTTTGTGAAGTTTCATGTTGATGTTTCACATAGTTTGCAAGTATTGCACATGAGCAGCCATTGTGATGCATTGCAGGTCCGACCTGTATATTGTGACAGGACCATACATTATGTGTACATGTGATAAATGGTAATATGGCAGATAGGTCCGTGCATTAACATGCTTGATAAATAATAACAGTCTCACCTGCTATGGGCTGCTGTCACAGAGGTACCTAAATAGGAGTGACACAGAAGTATGATCATTATCCACACCTGTATGATAGCTACAGGGTGCAATGTGCATGTCAACACATACGCCAGTACAATAGACTATACTATGGAGTATGCTCATGTGTACATACACAGAGTAGCATACTATAGTATGCGGCATGTGTGTATACATGCCTTGCATATGATGTTACATTACATATTGTACAGTGACACATGTAACTATATGGAATATAGTTGTTATATGTGCAGTAGTGACTTACCAGGCAACTCCAGGCTCAGTGGTTGAGAGACACCCACCTCCACAATATCAGCTAAGGCTTGTGGATCTTGTTCTGCAGTTGTCCCCAGGTTGGCCAGTAGCTCCTTGTTACGTGTGAGTGGGGGCTGGTGTGGTGGCCCACCACCTGTTGCACTGTGTTCCCTAGTGATAGCATTTTCATGCTGTTTCACCCATCTAATTAGGTCTGTACAGTGTCTGTGCACCTACTGGTATGTGTGGTTGTGACCACCCACATCATTAACCTTCCTGCGAAGTTCCTGCCACATGCCATACCACTGCTGTGCATCCTGTGGCACATGGCTGAACAGTACATGATGATTATAAAGTAGGTATGGGATGAGGGCCTCATCCTCAAAGCTGGTATAAGGTGTCAGCCTTACATGCGGCATACCTGGAATACATAATGATGGAGACAGGTCACAGTAACTCACAGAGACGTACAGAGCTACAGCTGAACATACATGTGTATCACATTTATTATGATTAAATAGTTGTCTTTGCAAATCTACATGACACTGACACCACTGACATGTTTGTGTCACACAAATTTGACACTCAGTGGTGATTGGATATTATCACCATATATGTGTGTGTCACCTGATTACATTGCTCATACTCCATGTGGATGCTGTCTTGATGTGGGCATGTCTGTTTGCCTGTACTGGTGTTCTTACCTATCATCACATGCCTGGATGTGTCTGCATTAATGCAGTCGACCTTGATGCTGTGTATCTGTCACATATGAAGACTTACACTGCCTTAACGGACATGACCTGTGATCCTGCAGACTTGCTCATGGAAGGTTTTACATGTATGTGTTTTGCCATATGCATCTACACGGCACTGTACAGCAGTTCAGCATCCTGGCATGTATCACCTGTGTTGCACATGTGATACACATGGGACACTGGCTAGCCTGATGGTATTTGCAGGGTTGGATATCAACTATAGCATGTACGGTCAAAGTCAATTAGTAGGTTATATGCCCTGGGCCATGTATGAGCTTAGGATGAATGGTTACCTAGCTGCAGCCAACAGGCGGGTTTCTGGGGCTAGGTCAAGCAGTGCCACATAACTGATCCACAGGGTTAATGATATAGTTACCATGTGGTCATCACACCATGTCTGAAAGAGGGGCGATGTGCAGCTTTGCTGGATAGGGATGCATAGTATGGCAGGAGTATGTAAAGTGTATGGGACAAAGATCTGTCCAGCATGTGGTGATCCTTGTACTAGGAAGGTGGATGTCCATGAAGTATTTGTTTGAGATCAAGATGCATATGTGTAGCATGTCCAACATTACTGGGTTAGACATGGCTTTATTCAGGGTAGGCATCATGCTTCATAGTGGAGATGGGGATTGGGAAGGCTGGTGTAGGCCATCTGAACATGGCCAATACCCCTTAAAGGAAATAGGTAATCTGATATGGGTCACTTGAGTGTTGAGTATGGCTGAACAATGATCGCTATATTCACGGATGACACCCTGTCATGATTAAGATTGGCACTTATGACTACCTGACAGGTGTGGTGACGTAACTCTCACAGGAAAAACAACTGCCCAGCTGCATCCCTTACACACAGTGTCCATTATGTTGACCGCTGCCTAGGTGGTAGTTCATGGGTACAGGGTTATTAAGATGGGGTGACAATGCAATATGTAGCTGTCAGATTGTGGCCATATGTCACACACCTCACCCACAAAGCCCTTCTGTATGGTGTCTGCAACACTCATTGAGTCAGCTATTGCTCCTAGGTCATAGTCATTCGCATACTTCAATAGGCAGATACCTTCTGTTAGTCTGTGTGGTATAGACTACAATGAGGGGGCTACAATGAATTAACCCTGTCTTACTGTAGCTGGCACTTGTGTGATGTGCATGTATTATTCAGACACCTTCTGTAGTGTTGGTTCTGCCAGCAGTCTAGTTGCAAAACACTCCTGTGACATAGGAATGTACATCGAGTATACTGAGTGTAGGTGGAACACAGTATGGGTGATGATGTCCTATGACCTGGCAAGGTTATGATATGCTGTGCGACATCAACCTTACTGTCACCTACATCTGTACTGCTGACATCAAATAAGTTGATCAAGGTTTATGATGTTTAGAACGTTATAGAAGACCTGTATATTGAAGGGAGAATTACTCAAACTATTTATAACTTCATGTCTACTTCTTTTCCTAGATTTCCTTGTTTATTTGGTATACCCAAAATACATAAAAATCTAATGAATCCACCTATGCGACCTTTAGTTGACAGTAGAGGTTCTCCCACTTATGCATGCGCTAAAGTTGTTGATTTTATTTTACAAAAATATTTGGTTAATATCAAACAAATCTGTAAAGATTCATGGACGTTTTTGAGGAATATTAATGAGTTGGATTATAGGTCTAGTTATAACTTCTTGACCATAGACGTAAAAGATTTATATAGTTGTATTCCCCACATGGAAGCCCTAGAATGGGTCAATGAGATGTTAAAACTCCAAGGGTGCCCCATGGATGAATGTTCATTAGTAGAGGAACTACTAAGTTTAATTCTTGACAATAATTTTTTTGTGTTTGAAGGCATGTTTTTCCTTCAAAAAGTCAGAGTAGCCATGGGTTCACCCTGCGGGTGAATAATTGTACCTTTAAGGAACATATTGTTTTTTATACTCATTTTTTAGATGATATTTTCATTTTGTTAGATGGTGACACTGAACTTGGTGATAGGTTAGTTGGGTACTTTAACTCAACCACCACTTTTTTAAAATTTACATACACCTTTGATTCCACTTCCATTGCTTATCTTGATATTACCCTTTCTAAGGACAGGGTTCTCGACAGGTATACAGCTTCCATTCATAGGAAGAAAACTTACTGTAATTCAAAGCTTCACTTTTCCAGCTGCCATCCATACTATCAAAAACGGGCTATTGTAAAGGGATAATTAGTTCGGGCAGCTCGTATTATTACAGTGGATGATGTCTTTCGTGAGGAATGTGACTTTATGATGAATATGTTCTTGGCCCATGGGTATCCTGAGACATTGATCAATGAAATTATTAATGAAGTCTCATTGAAATGTCAGACTCTTTTTTATACACCCCTTTTGAACAAATTAGTTAGGAGTCCATCTAGCAAAAATGGAGATATTACTAATTTAATTGATGTTACAGTTGTTCAACACGAAACAAATCAACTTTATTCCTCTTTTATAACTACGTATAATACGGACAGTAGTAGTTGTTATAAGATTTTGAAGAAAAACTGGGAAATTTTCAAAAGTGACAATAATGTTTTCACTAGTGTAGGTGAATATCCCTTAGTTACTTACAGGAGGGGTATGAATCTTAAAGCCTATTGTGAACATAAGAAAATTAACACTGTTAGAACTCCAGGTATGTATAAATGCCAAGCGTGCAATTATTGTACACACATCCTGGAATCTAACAGGTTCTGTGTTAATAATTTACACTTTAATTTGAAATGGAGAAATAATTGTAACTCTAAGATGGTTGTTTACCTTGCCAAGTGCCAGTTTTGTCCAGCGTTTTACGTTGGCAAAACTGAAATGAAACTTCACAACCGTATTTATGAACACTTGTATTCAATAAGGAAACATAAACTTGAAAATGCTTTAGCGAAACATGTTGCATCATTCCCTGACCTCAGTTTTAAGTTTATTATTATAGATCAAGTTCAAAGTGATGTTAGAGGTGGCCCTGAGGTTCTTAGACTGGATGAATTAGAACTTACCTGGCAAATAAGGTTGAATGCCTATAATTTGCCAGGTATAAATGAAGGATGTATTTTGAGCAGTATTTTAAAACTTAAAAGTTTAAATCGTTGAATATTTATACAAATATATTAGTGTATTAATGTATTTTTATTTTTATTTACTGAGTGTTTTTTATTGTTGTAATATTTGAAAAATAGGTGGTGACAGTGTGTTTTTAATACGTCTTTTCACTATATTTTTTACCTCTTGCTGATTGGTTAATTGAATGTATTTAAATGAGATTGTTATACCTTGTTTCTTGTCTGATGAAGTTTGTGTTTTGTCATAAACGAAAAGCGCTTTACAGTACAGCATCAACGAGTGTGCCTTCTTTCATTCTGCTCAGTTTGTTTTACTCAGTTTGTCTGTTTTAGCGTTAGCGGTTTTTAAGGTTTATGACCTTTCAGACCAGACTCAGCAGGGTAGTAGTGCAGTACTTCCCATTATCAGTGGTGTCTCCCCCTTTATGGGTTATGATAACTGTTGGTGTGCACCATTCAGTGTGTACATAGCCTGACATGAAGCTATGTTTTACATGATGTGTATGTATGTGGGGAGCAAATTGTTTTGCCATATGTGTATGATACAACCTCGGATGTGGACAGGTTCCATGCAGCCTGAGTGCAGCTTGTACTTGCATAGTTGTGGTTACAGGGGCTTTGTAGTGTACATTGATATATGATTGTGTACCTGTTGGGGGGACAGTCTGTTTCTGTTATCCAAGACCCGATCTAGATTGATTATTCCTGCTCAGCACTTGTTCAGAACTTGTAAGCACTAAATAAGCTACTAATTACTATAGCACTCAATCTTCCTCATTACCTAGAGGAAAACAGCTCTTGTACTCACTTTCCTCACTTATCTAGAGGAAAATAGTTTTTTATTCAGGCATGTCCAAGGATCAGCTCCCAGTGTTCTCTCCCGCCTATCTGATGAATCTGGGCATCTTGAGGCAATGTAGAAATTGCCTCATGTACACAGACAACCCTCTCCTCCTACCACCCAGCACTACAACCTGTGAGAGATGCACTTATCTAGCCAAACTGGAGGTAAAGCTCTCTCCAACCAAGACTGAATTTGACAGTCATGAGGAGAAGATAAACATTTGCACCACACCACACTCATCACATAGTCTCACTAAATCTACACCACCAAAATCCACACATAGTAACACAAAAACATTCGCGGAGGCTCTCAATAATAATCTGTCTAAGCAACAGAGACCTCCAAAGCAGAAACACAAGCAACCTCTATCACCCAACACAACCTAAATGATACATAGCCCACAGACTCAGTATGCCACTCAACCACAGCCAATAAGGCAAAACAATGTACCCAACACACTAGTCATAGGTGACTCTGTAGTCAGGCACACTGATGTCCCACTCACCAGGCTAAACAAGGAGATGATTACTGTCAGCTGCCTGTCGGGTGCCAGGATCCTCCACATAACCCACGCACTCAGGTCACTCCACAACAAGTACAAATATGACTCTGTCATTGTCCATGTTGGTGTGAATGACCTGAGACATACCTCCCTGGTCTACATGAAACGAGACATGGAAGAGCTCTCCAATCTATGACCTTAGCCCTGAGTAGCATTCTGCCATTTCCCAGAATGATACCGCAATACAAGAACAAAAAAGATTTACTTCAACAATTGGCTAAGCTTCTGGTGTCATTCTAAGGGGATCCAGTATCTGTCTGCTTGGGATGACATGGTTGACAGACCAAGATGCTTTGTCACAGATGGCCTGCACCTGTCGCCCCTAGGATTCCTGATACTGGCTAAGGCTCTTGTTGCCCTTATATTGCCTTTTTAGGCAAGGTTCAAATAACAAATTCACCACTATAACAGGAACAGGCAAGCAAAATCTGAGAGTAATGCTACTCAATGCTAGAAGTCTAAATCTTAAAATGCACTCACTCCAGGCAGTCCTTAAAATGGAGAACATTGATATCTGTGCAGTGACTGAGACCTGGTTCAAGGCTCCAGAGAGCACCCCTGCACTACCAGGCTATAACTCATACCACACTTTTCGGCCATGTAACCTGGACCAAAACACCAAAAGCAGAGGTGTGTCCATATTCATTAAGGATATCCACACCTCCAGGCTAGTTGCTCAGCACAATGCATCCGAGGTTATCCAAGTGCAACTAACTCTGGGCAAAACTGCAATTCAAATTGTAGTTTGCTACTGATCCCCCAGCATGTTCCAGGATCCCCACTCCTCTTTTCTTGATGTACTGGAAAATATTAGGGTTCAACCAAACACCCAAATAATGGGCAACTTCAATTACCCCACCATTAACTGGGAAAACTACTCGTGTACCAACTCATTAGCTCAACGCTTTCTGGAATTCATAAACTCCAATGCCCTGGATCAACTTATCTACACCCCCACCAGGGGCAACAATATCCTAGACCTAGTCATTACCAACATGAGTGACCAGTGTTCCACACCTGAAGTCATCTCCTCGTTGGTCCGATCTGACCATAAGCTAATCACCCTTGATATCCCGCCCCCACCCCCCATTAAGGAAACCACAGTAAAGTATTTCTTCAAAGCCAACTTCATGCTTCTTAAGACAGAAGTGATGAACTTTATGAAACCCATGCAGATGGACAATACAGTTACAACTGCTGAATCCTACACAAATGTACTCTATAAGCAATTACACGCGTGCATGGATCATGCTATCCCAAACAGAACCAAGACGCTATCCTCCAAAAAAAGGAAGCCAATCTGGTGGCCCCCTGCCATAAACAAACTGTACAACAGAAGGAAGAAACTGTTGCAAAAGAGAGTAAAATCCCATGAGTGGAGGTGCTCCCTGGTCAGCCTCAGTAAGAAGCTGAGATCCCTTATAAGATCCTCCAAAGCTAGCTACAAAAACATAATCACCACTAATTCCAAGGACGACCACAATGTATTCTATAGCTATGTCAAGAATCTCAATGGCAACACACAGATCTGCTCTATGTTACAGCACAAAGGCACGAAAATTACAGAACCAACTGATATTGCCAACATCCTGGCAGATAGGTTCAGTGCTAACTTTACCCCCTTCTCACCCCCTAAAGGGCCCATATCTATACAGGAAGAATGCAGAGTCCCTGTAATCACAACTACGCAGGTAAAAGCTGCACTCTCTAAAGCCAAAACACAGCATCCATGGGACCGAACAACATCCAAGGCTGCGTTTTACATGAACTTCAGAACAAACTGACTCCCCACTTAAGCACCATGTTCAATAATAGCCTTGCATCAGGCTTTGTGTCCACTGAGTGGCACACAGCAACAGTTATCCCATTCCACAAAGGTGGTGCCACAATGGACCATGGGAACTATTGCCCTATAAGCCTGACTAGCCTGGTCTGCAAGGCTATGGAGCACATCATCATCATTCATCTCATTCACAGAGACATTGGGTACCTCCAAACCTTTGCCCCACCCAGTTTGGCTTTGTTAAGGGCAGACCATGCCTTCTAAACCTGGTGGACTTCTTTGAGACAGTTACCAAGGCATTATATGAGGGTAAAGAGGTCCACACAGCCTACCTTGGCCTCTCAAGGCTTTCAACGCCATTTCCCATTTTGGTATTGTTGACATACCCATCCACCTGAACATAAACCCCTACGTCATGAGATGGTTTGCAAAGTGGTTCACGGACAGAACCCACACAATGAGAGTTGCAGGCCCTAGGTCCGACTGTAAACCAGTTACAAGTGACGTCCCCCAGGGCTCAGTCCTAGGACCCCTCATGTTTGGTATATACTTCTCTGAGGTACAGGCAAGCACAGGAGGACTTTGGCTGAAAAGGTTTGCAGACGACTGCAAACTAGGGGCCATAATTGGTTCCCCAGCTGATACAGACACCCTCCAGAAGGGTCTCACTGAGACGAATACCTGGTGTCAATATCATGGCGTCAAGCTGAATGCCAAAAAGTGCATAGTCATCCCCTTTGGATAAAACTAATTACCCGCGGACTACCACATAGGTGGTAGTCCCTTACATACAGAAAAAGTAATAAGGGATCTGGGAACCCAAGTAGATAGCAATCTCTCCTTTGATAACCATATTGCCAAGGTGGTTAGAATATCCTTCTACGTGGCCCCCCTAATCTTAAATGGGTTTGCATTCAGATCAAAGGAGGCCATTGTGCCTCTCTACTCGTGACTTATTAGACCCATTAAAAAATACAACACCCAATTTGGGATGTACCTTACAAGACAACTGTAACAGCTTGAAAGACCACAAAAGTACCACACCAAGAGGATTACTGGCCTCAAACAGATGACCTATGCAGCCCAACTAAAGAAACTCCAGCTGTACTCGATTGCATACCACATACTCAGAGGTGATCTCTGCTTGACATACAAGGCCCATGTCTAACCAAGTATTGATGGATATGCTCCACCTAAACAAAAGCCCCTGAGAGCCACATGCTCTAGGGATATAAAGCTAACCACAACGATAACTAGGATGTGCTGGTGGGATAGATTCCTGACCCGGAGACTCCCCATGCTTTGGAACATGTACATCAGGCAGGGCCCCTCACTAGCACTCTTCAAGAGAAACCTTGATGGGTGGATGAGAGATAGACATGTACCCTGGGGATCACTGAAGTGGCTCTGCTGGACAGAGGCACAGGGAACTAATGGCTCTGCTGTTCAGAGGTACAGGGAACTAACCTAAGGGGGTGGCAGAAGTCAACACACTCTAGCTAGGCATATAAATGCCCTTGGGCAGACAGCCTAGTACCTACCTATGAGCCTATGAACCTATGCACCTATTACATGTCTTATGTGCATGGATGGTTAACTAGCTCTTCCATTTTACTTTGCTATCATGCTGATAAACTGTCGGGTGACTACAAGTCATATGTATCCTGTTATTGTGTATTGTAAATGCCAATAAACATAACTATTGTTTGCCTAACATTACAGTAATGCTATGTAAAATGTAAAACATATCTGCCTACAATACTGTACATTACACAGTTATTGGCACACTATCCCACAATACAAATCATAATTGCACAGTAGGCCCACCTTCGACATGTTATTCTCAATAATACACCCATACATATGCCTACTGTTACAATATATCAACATATACTATCCCCTGTTATAGCATGTACTTGTTGGACCAACCCTGCCACTGACAGTGGCTGGAGAGGAATTGTTGGGTTCAAAGCCCTTATATAGCATCCCTTGTGGTGTATGTAGTGTTTGCCTTGTGACCTACAGCAGTACACACATAAATACTACAAGCATTACTATGCTCAACAATACATCACTACAAGATAACTGTTTCCACTATATGCATTGCATACACTTTAATTATTACAGAACAGGTACTGCATACACAGACATACTGAGTGTTCTACATACCTTATTAGCAACCCGAGGTGTCGTTGACTGTTATTTCAATCTTTTTCAGTTTGTGTTTCAATCTTCTTTGTAATGTTCTGCTGGTATATACAAATGGTTTGAATGTGTGACAAGCCATCCTTTTGCTGTCCTGATCACCAATTGGTGTTCCAAAGTAGTTAATTACATGCCATCAGCTGTGCAGCTACTCCATTAGCCAATACCATGGCAACAGTGGTGTATAATTGAGTACTCCACTTGGGCATTGTCCCTTTGCCTTACTTTTGAGGAAGATGGCCTGTATGCGTTGTTTGTGATGGATTGCAACAGCTATATGGAGACACACAGAGATATATTAGCTTCATGACTCCCATGGATTGTGTGTAATGCCTAGAAGATGTTGTTCTACATGTGAGCACAGCTGTTATATTTCAGAACATTGCTACTTATGCAGGGTTTGTTTGTACCTTATACTTCTGCAGATGTTTCAGTCTGGCAAGGATGTTTGAGCAGCTCAAGGCTGTATGGCTATGCATATAATGTTAGTTGGTTTACAGTGTGCTCACTAGACATCTTTGGTTTGGTGTAAATGTGTATCATACTGTGCTGTTATTCAGTAATTGGTAGCACTTCCTGGTGTACACACAACCCTCTGAAACGGGATTAGTGCAAACAAACTTTGTAACATCAGCAGCTGTTCCATTGTATAACAGCAACTATTTCACATAGGGCCATGTTAGTGTGTCTCTGACAAGGTATGTTAAGGCTTCTGCAAATGTACAGTGAGTGAATGATTTGTGATATTATTACAGTATGTACTGTAAGTGGTATGGGTGTGGGGGAGATGTTGGTGGTTGTACATAGCAGATGCAGGTGTGTAGGAACTGCTTTTATACATATCTGATATGTGTGTGAGGGTTCCTTCCCTATGTGAACACCTATCCTTTAGTGGACTAACACTATGGCAATGGCAGGCTGATTCATTAAGGCACTGTTAAATGGTTCCTGTATAGTATGCAGGTGATGTTAGTCCTTGAATCCTTTAGGCAATACATCAGAATGTAATAAAGTATTGCTACATGAAGGCTGTCTGTGTATTTATGTCATAGGTATTTGCAGTCATTGGAGTTGTGTTGGTGACTGACCCTCTTTTGCTAGGGTTGCCACATTTTCAAATGGACATAGTGGGAAATTTTCGTAACACACATCAGATTTTACAGGCTGACACATACCCATGGTTAGTACAAAGGATAGAACTTGACTTTTTTGCCTAAATAAAAGCTTATTCTTGTAGCAGTTTAGTTGCTTATTCTGTTTCTTGTAACATTTAGGTATTTTAGATACAGAAATAACTATTTTATGCAACTATTACATAAAATATGGGACATAATTATGTCCTACAATCTCAGAACATTTGCCATTTTTAATATTTTTGGTCAGGACACAATCGCCCAAAGAGGGACTGTCCCTCGCAAAGTGGGATAGGTGGTAACCCTATCTTTGGCTCATGTCCATAGCACATATTTGTAATAGTGTATAGGCATATACTCTCCATTTCCTTTGTTCATATAGTTTAGTCGTGGCGGAATGTGTGATTGCTATGGTCCGTGTTATACTCATATATGAACACTTCAACTGCTGTATATGGGATACCTACGGAATCCCTAACGCACACAATTCTGATGCCCACAGTACCGGGCCCAGACTCCCAAACCCCACATTACCGAACACTCAAACTCACGACAGTCAAACTCGTGAAAGTAACACAAACACAGAACACACACACACACACAGACACACTGCTCCCCACCACATCCAAACAAACCATCCTACACTACTTATGAGCAGGTGGGCAAGCTCCCCTACACCCCCCATGTGGGTGGCTGCACCCCACACACCCCCCCACTTTAATATTCTACCTCCGAGATCGCACAAACAGACACATAAAGCAAACCTACACCCACACATTACAGTCCCCCAGAAACACACAACACACTCTGAACACACACACTAAAGCCCTCAGAAACACACTTACACACAGTAACCTACCTGAACCGCAACACCAGAAGCACTAACTACAAGTCCCTTAGCATCGGGATTTTAAAACTCGCGCTTCTGGTGTTTCGGTACTGTGGTCTTTCGGGCTTTAAGCCTCGTGATTACACGCGTCGGTATGTCAAGCATTCGGTATTTGGTAGGTATCCCATTTATATGTACCACCATGGTTGTGTAGATGTTGTTAACCTATCTATATATCTACATATATATGTATATCCCTATATATCGACATATCTCTGTCTCTCTTTCCCTCTCTCTATATATGTTGATTTATATATATATATATATATATATATATATATATATATATATATATATATAGATATATATATATAGCATACACCTTTCATTGGGTACATGGCGGTTTGTCCTATTTCCACACAATCCTCCCTTTTGTGTTTTAACCTGTCAGAATACACAACTGCTATTGGTACATCTCAGGTAGCTTAGTGGTAGGTTATTGTAAAGATTGTGTACATGGTTGCATGTTCTAATCCTGGCAGTGGTCATTTTACCTCTCAGAGCAGGCACTGGTTGTGCAAGGGTGATTGTTGTGAGCGGCTTTGCCCATGATCTGTGCGATGTTCAGCAAAGGTTAAACCTGTGTGGTGCTTATCCATGTAGTCATGTTTAAGCGCCGCTTACTGGCACTTACCAGTGCAATAACCTGCTAATGACTGCTTAAAAGTGCTTTAATCACCCTGCATCCAACATCCCTTATTCGGGACCTCACAATGATGTAACAGCCCTTGCAGGACTTGAAACCGGGACCATGAATACCACAGTCACTGGCTTTACCACTGAGGCATCTGAGATATGTACAACTTTTATGGTGTTTAGTATGTACAGTGTACTACAGCCATTCCTCACTACTGCAAACAAATGTGTAAGTCAGTTGGTGTACATATGTATGATACCTGTTAATGTTCATATGTTTGTTGAAATCAGTGTTGCAATGTGACCTGACAGGGTGTATTATGGATGAGAATGGCTCTTGTTTTGTGTCCTTTTTATATTGTGCCCATACTCCATGTGTACCCCTCTATTTCACGTAATGAACATCCGACACAGGCCCTCCTTGATGCATATTCCAATAGCCAGCATTCCTCCCCCACACCAGTCTCCACATACACAGCAACCATTGCTTCTATGGGGAATTAGGTTAATATTAATAGTTATAATACCAGAGCTGCATGTGTTTTACGTATACTTCTATCCATTTGGAATGCTTCTGTGTCACAAAGTGTGTTCATAGATGTATATATATATATATATATATATATATATATATATATATATATATATATATATATATATATATATATATATATATATATATATATATATATATATATATATATATATATATATATATATATATATATATATATATATATATAGCTATAGATGTTACTGTATGTATATATATATATATATATATATATATATATATATATATATATATGTGTGTGTGTGTGTGTGTATATATATATATATATATATATATATATATATATATATATATATATAGATACAGATATATTTAGTATTAATTTGTAACACTTATACATATGTAGACTTGTATATGTTGATTCACACATTACAGTACATTACAATGTACTGTACATATGTACACAAAGTGATTGTCCCATTTGTGGTCTGTACTGTGAAATGCCTGTAGTATAAGGTGTAGTCTAATGACCACTTACCATGTATACAGATTAGATGGCTTAGTGGTAGGTCCCATAACTATGGTGTGCATGGTCCAGGATTCAACACCTGCGATGTATTAGACATGTTTTACTACAGAATAAGGCTAATTTAAGCAGTTCTAAGCAGGTTTAAAGGTGTTTGCGCGACATTATACCAGCGGTTGTACACAGTTAAACAAACTTTACATCCTACAACCTGTGCACGCAAATATGGCCACTTCTGCTAACTACTCAGGATATGTGCATTTCAGTGACGTAACATCTCACTATGTGCTTGCATAACATTACATTGTCTGTTAATTGTATTCTCCAACACACATTGGTTTATGTGTGTTCCAAATGTTTATTATTCTGTGGAATACTACCTATATATGCAAGCTGTAGTTAAGGTACACTATGTAACATGTAAAACATCTCTGACTTTATTGGGATTTGAATCACGACTGCACAGATATTATGCAAATGCTGTAACCATTACATTATTGACATTAACTTTCCTTCTGCCTATTTCCTATGCCCATGAATCCTATGTGTAAGCTTGGCTACACAACAGGTGGAGCCACCCACACTCATTGAGCTTCTCGAAATACCGACATAACACATGAATTGAGAGACTATACATTAACATCCTAACTACATTTGGCATAGTCCCTCACTGACACACTTCAGGGGAAACCTTGATGTGTGACTGGGCAACAGTATATACACCCCTGAGATCATGTGTCCCAGAAACATACAGCCAGGGTGTGGGGGAGCCACTCCAGTTTTATAGCTGCAAGACCTGCTGGGGAAATTGAATGCTGTTGGGTTGTCATGTTAACATGCCCTTTCGAGATCTTCAACAGCTTCCACCAACTCTGCCTGGAATTGCTTCATTGGCTATGCTTTACAGAGGCTCAGTTACTTCATCAATGGTGCAGATAAAGCCACCACACTGTAGCTATGCTTCTAAATGCCCTTGGGCAGATAGCCTACTACCTACCTGTGAACCTCTACAGTGCAGGCCATCTCCAACATCATATGTGATTATACAGAGTTTTCTGATCACAATATACAGTGTAAAATCACCATGTAGTCAGACAACAGTTAAGTACAGCAAGAGCATACAGACTACGGATACATAATCACTCCAAAACCCTATCTTGGAAGCTAGTGGACTTGTATAGGTATCAGGCTTTGTATTGCTTACCAGTAGGTTACCTACAGGAAAGATGTGACACAAGCACAGATGGGAAACATGTCTGCAACAATGCCATACCAACTTTGCATGTGTTAGCCTAAGGCTTTGGAATGCTGGGCAAGGCTATTGGCGCCCCATGGTGCTATTTTTAGGCAGGTCTCAGAGATGAATCTCACCTCCATGAACTGCACAATAGCGGAATCAATGAGGGTAAGGCTACTCAACACCAGGGGTAGTACTCACAACATGCACGCACTCACAGCACCCCTCAGTATGGACAATATCTACATTTGTTCTGTGACTGGGACCTGTATAAGGCTCCTGTGAGCCCACCGGCACTACCAGACTACAACCCATAACACACATTTCAGCCACTGAACATGGACTGGCACAGACATGGAGGGGGTGTATCCATATTCATCGGGGATACCTACACCTCCAAGTTAGTGGGGCAGCATGATACCTCTGTGAACATCCATGTGCAGCTAACATCAGCCATGACTGCAGTGCAAACTGGGAGCTGCTACAGCTAACCCTCCTTGACCCAGGAGCACCACTACAACTATCTGGAGACAGTGGTAAAAATGACAGTCCTACCAGACACCCTGTTATTGGTCAATGTCGGCTACCCTACACTTAACTGGATAACCTACTCAAGTATTCACTTCCAGGCCCAGCTCTTCCTGGGATTGATCACCTCATATGGCCTGTATCAGCTGATAGATGGGCTAATGAGAAGTGAAAACATACTAGAAGTGGTAATCACTGACATGTGCAACAGCTGCACTACAGCAGAGGTAAACTGGTCACTGTTTAGATCTGACCATGAACTATTCACTGATGATTTCCACTCCCAACCATCTACCCCACCCAAGGAACACACAGTGAATACATTTCCTACAGCTAAATTCACAGTACTAATGAAGAGTGGGAGTGTTCACAGCTCCCACGCTCAGGGATGACACTGCTCAAGATATAGACAGAATTACAAATGCACTCTATAAGCACCTACAAAGATGTATGGGTCGTGCCATCAATGGTAAACCAGGACTCGCTACTCCTACACAAGGACACCAGTCTGCTGAACCCCTGCAATATACAGGCTATACAACAGAAGTAGGACAGTAATCCAGAACAACAGCAAATCCCAAGACATGAAGACATCCATGACCAGTATTAGCAAGACACTTATGTTACTCATGTGATCATCCAAGGCTGACATCCACAGGTAAATAGGCGTGGATTCAGAGAATGACCACAAAGGCTTCTTTGGCTATGTCAAGGATCTAAGCAGTAACACACAGATTTGCACTGTGCTGGTGCAATATTGCACTGAATATACTGACCCTACTGATATCACCAACACGCTTGATGATACATTCGGTGCAAGCTTCACCCCCTACAGGGCCCACAACAATACCCAAAATGTACAGTATCCCAGACATCTGAGACATACAGGTGGTAATGGCCCTTTCAAATGGCATGACAGAGTGTCAATGGAGGCAGATGGTGTCCCAGACTGCATCCTGCAGACACTAGAAGACAAAGTGACCCCCCCGTCTAATATAGCAATTCAGCATCAGCCTCTACACAGGCTACATGGCAATTCAATGGCACATGGCAACAGCTATTCCACTCCACCAAGGTGGTGACACAAATGACCATGGTAACTACCACCCCATAAGCCTGAGTAGCCTGATCTGCATGGTTATGGAGCGCATCCTCATGGCACTCGTTAACATAGACAATGGTAACCTCCAGACACTTGACCCAACCCAGGTCAGCTTGACTGAGTGCAGATCATGCCTACTGAACCTGTTTGACATTTTACAGTCACCTAAACTTTAGGTGCGGGGTGTGGTAGCTCACACATACTACCTGGACCTCACCAAAGGTTTTGACACCATTCCCCACTCAGGTATTATTTTTACTCTCACCAGCCAGTACATACACCCATACATCACAGGTTGGTTTGCCAACAGGCTTACACACAGAACTCACATGGTAAGCCAAGCAGCCTCCAGGTCCAACTCTTGACCAGTCACAACTGGTGTCCCACAGGACTCAGTCCTGGGACCCCTACTGTTTGCCATATACTTCTCAGAGGTACGGGCTATCACAGGTGGACTACAAAAGATCGTGTTTGGCGATTACTGCAAACTGGGAGCCATAACTGACAATCCAGCTGTCACAGACGTCCTTCAAGGGGCCTCACATAGACCAACACAGGGTGTCAGAGTCATGGCCTCCAGCTAAAGGCCACATACTGCATGGTCATTCCATTTTGGGAAACTACACACACGCATATTAACACATGAGTGGCAGACATTATAATTCAGATGATGTAATGGGTATGTGGGGACTACATTAGATAGTGATCTCTCCTTTGACAATCATATCTGTGAAGTAGTTTGGACATCCATCTTTGTAAGCCATCTGATTACTTAAGGGTTTGCATCTAAACAGACTGAGGTTATTGTGCCCCTTTACTCTTCACTCATCGACCCCATCATCGAGTATGATAACCCATTTTGGATGTACCTCAGAAGACACATCTAACAGCTGGAAGGGCCATGAACGTACCTCACCAAGAGGAATAATACCCTCAGACATGTGTCCTATGCTGCCAGACTACATAAACTCTTGCATTACTCAGTGGAATCTCGTTTACTCAGAGATGATATTTGCTGGCCAACAAAGCCATGTCCAAGTCAGGCTTAATGGATATGCTCTACCTATGGGAATCCATGTCACAGTGAGCCACACACTGTAATGAGCTACACCCTGCCACAACCACAACTGGAAGATGCTGGAGTGACAGATTCTTGTCATGGGTACTCCCCATGCTTTGGAACTACATCCCTGATTACATTATATGGAGCCCCTCACTAACACTCCAGGGAATCCTTGCAGTGGGTGGGGAACAGTGAATGCAAACCAGAGATCCCACAATTGGCTCTGCTCCACAGAGGGACAGTTAGTTAATCAATGGGGTGGCGACAGCAGACACATTTTGGCTAGGCTTATGAATGGCCTCAGGCAGTTAGGCAAGTACCTACCTATGTATCTATGAATCTTTACATACAGTATCAATACATGCTGATAGCTTAATTTGCTATTTAGGTATTGACTTACCTTGTGCCAATGGCAGTTCTGTGTACAATAGTTGAAGGCTGCCTATGTAAAATGCACACAGTAGACCACCTATACATGACAATTTACAGGTGGTCATGTGTGTATGCCATCCATGTTTACTGTGTGTGCAGGTGGAAAAGGGTGTCAGTCCATAGGTGCCTACACTGTCAGTGTGTGTGCTATACATTCCCTCTTTGCCAAGGTTCATAGGTTCATAGGTTAGTACTAAGCTAACTGCCCTTGCAAGCCATTTTAAGCCTAGCCAATTATCCCTTGTGAGACTCAAACCCTGCACCTTGTGTTTGTAAGGCAAACACTTTAACCATTAGGCCACCCTCCCAACCCCATGGCATTGGCATACTGGGCATGCCTCCATCTGCCTACTGGGGCTGGCACAGGGTGTTCATGGTCTGAGTCCCTCTGTGCCTGTGGGGCCCTTGGCAATGGTGGAGGGCTGTGAGGGCCTTCATCATTCTGTCCCTGCTGCAGCTGTTTCCACAGGATCATACTGTGTAGCATGGCACATACTATGAAGATGTGGGCACACATGCCTGGAGAGTACTGCAAGCCTCCCCCAGATATGTCTAAGCAAAGGAACTGTGATTTCAACATCCCAAACACATGCTCTATGATGATTCTGGTATGTGCGTTGCCTCAGTATGGCATTCTTGCATGGGTGTGTGTGCGTTTCTGATGGAAGTCATCATCCACGGTTCCAGTGCATAGCCAGCATCCCCCACCAGGTGGCCATATGGGATGTCACCCCTGGAAAATACCTGATACAGCTGTGAGGCATGCCAGTTGTGGGAGTCGTGATAGCTTCCAGGGCTGCCAGCACACACATCCATGATAATGCCCTGGGCATTGCACACGACCTGGCAGTTGATGGAGGGGCATACCTTGTGGTTTATGTAGTGCCTACCCTGCTCACTGGGTGGTGACTTGATGTGTATGTGCGTGCAGTCTATTGCACCCAGTACCTCCAGGTAGTCTGCCACATGGTGGAAGAGACGCATATTGCTGGCCAACTCCTCCTGCATTCCGGGGAAGTATATGTGCTTATTGGCATGTGGTAACATGGCATCCAGGAACTGGTGCAGTACCCTGGATGCTGATGCCTGTGAGATCCCCATGATATCCCCAGTTAGCCTTTGAAAGGTACCTGTGGCTAGTATTCTCAAGCTTACAAATACATTTGTGTCCACTGGGATGGGTTCCCCTCTGTTATTTCTGGCTCTGAGGCATGGCCGGCACAGCTCAACAAGTTGCTGTATGGTATCCCTGTCCACCCTGTAACGCTCTACTATCTCCAGATCCTGTAGCCCCTGGCAGGTTACCCTGGGTCTGAACACTCTTCTCCTCTTCCGGTGCCTAAGATGGTTGTCAGCATCATTCTACACACCACCTTCAGTCTCCAACACATGCTGGTGAATCAAAGCTATGGCAGCCCCTAACATGTACATATTAAAAGTTCCCCGTCTGTATACACCAATGGTGCAGAGTGACTGGGAATACACAAGTGTGTGTGAGGTGCTTTCACACTTTATACTATTGTGCTATGGATGCTGCTGGTGTAATTGGGTGTGTATGTGCAATTCCAGCTGCAGGTTATCTTAATTATGGGTTTTACAGCATTTACTGCTATTGTGGGGCCTTTGGTGTTGAATTACTCTTGGCTGCCGTGATTCATCTATTGCCCTTTACTTCACTTTTCAACCCAATTCCCCTCCCATTGTCAGGCATGCATCTAGCTGCTGGCTTTCTTGTTTTGTACTTTCCCAACCCAGGATTGTGTTGTGAAATGTGTTATGTAGCTGATCTACTGCAAGTTTGCTTTGTTTTGCTGTGACAGTTCTCTTTTCTTTGCAGTAGGGCACCTCCCCTTTCCTGTTCTGCAGGTAGCTGCTAGCAGCCTTGTTAGCTGTTGTCAGTGGCCCCACTGTGGGTTCCTAAGTGTTAATTACTCATTTATACTCCAATTACCATGCTGCAGCATTTTCTTATTTTCTTCCCGTATCCTTCCTGTTTCAGCTCTGGTGCATGCCACGCACAGCCATTTACAGGGTTTCGAGCGCGTTTTAATCCACATTCACATGCACATTCGGTTACCTTGTGTGCTGTCAGCTAAGCAAAGCTATGGGTACTTCAACACACCCCCATCCTGCGGCTTTGCTTAGCAACAGACAAACTGGATTAGCAATGCCCCAATGTGCTTACAGCTAAGGTGGCTCACCCCTATCTTGATGTCATCTTTATCTCCAGGCTACACCTCGGTGTTGTACTGCTACACTGTGAGGTACATCCTTATGCCGGCGGGGATTTTGTGATTCAGTATTACTCATCTCATTTGCATGGCATTGCCTACTAATTCCTAGTTACCATGCAGAACACTGTCACAGCCCCTTAGCAACCCTTGCACCATGTTGTGGTATAGCATGCATGCCATTGACTATTATGGGGAATTCATGAAATGTGTTACATTGCAGTTTTATTACATATAAATAAATTATCATTGTGATCCCGTTTGCG
Source organism: Protopterus annectens (assembly GCF_019279795.1). Taxonomy (NCBI): domain Eukaryota; kingdom Metazoa; phylum Chordata; order Ceratodontiformes; family Protopteridae; genus Protopterus; species Protopterus annectens. The sequence goes on along the minus strand of NC_056734.1, from coordinate 280,190,370 downwards.
CACCGATGCCCTGCGATTTTACTTTGCGTTAGTGTGGGCATGACATTAAATGTTCTTTTTTATATGTTGTGAATTGTTTTATGCCAATGGCTATATATTTAGCCATTGGCATATATTAACAGTATAATATGTGAGCTTGGGCCGCTGTCATGGCTCTGATTTTATGTTTGAAAAAATGTAAACCGTTTTTTTTCGGTTAACATTTCTGCATGCTTACACTACGCCTGCACCACTTCCTGAATCGCTATATACCTTCATTTACATACTACTCTGCTGCGCATGGGGTAATTAGCATACATGTGCCGGGAGCTGTGTGGTCGTGGCGTATGCAGGTAGTGCACGTAGGAACAGCTCATACCTGAATCGCTCAGCGGCCAAATTTGGTGTTAGATCGCCAATGCTACGCCTGCGCCTGGCGCAAGCTTCATGAATCCTGGGACATATCTTCACAGTTAGTGACTATGTCATTACACAATAGTAATTTGCATGTTGAAGGGTAATGGATATGGATTTTGATATTTTATTTTTGAAAGTTATAATACAAGGCCACCAGTCTTTCCCTTTTTCTCATTTATGTTAAATTTTACATAATTGTTGACTGTTTTATTTGTGAGTTATTCCAGGCAGGTTTTAGAATTAATTCTTTGTCAAAATAAGAGATCCATTTTACAAATTTAGATCTTAAGGTAGCTCCATTTTTGTAAGGCAGGTTCAACAGTGGACTATGTGCTATCTCTATCCCAACAGAAAAGTCTCTGCCATGTTACTACCAGCTCATCTTCTCTGGTAATCCATATATTCTCAGGTTATTCCTCTTTTCCCTGGCTGCCCATGTCTTCCAGTTTATCCAACAACCATCTATTTTGTTTTAAGAAGTGCTCAGTCAGTATTTCCACCTCTTTTAATCAAGCACATATCAGATAATAAAGTCTCAATAGATTTTACTTGAACTTCATTTTGCTCTGCTATGGGTATCATTGCTTTCAGAAATAAATTTAATTATTTTAGTTCTCGTGTATAAAATCTATTTTAGTATGGAACTGGAGACTTCTATAAATCTTTTATCAAAGAATGTTTTTTGTTGATAAAATCTCAGTGTGCTCATTATCATATGTAGATCACATCTGGATCGCTGTAACAAAGTCAATAAATTAAACCCTGTACTACAAATTCAGACTTCAGTGAATACATTTCTTAGAATAATGAGTCATGTGTCTTTTTTTTTTTATTAATTCAATTGGTATGAAACAGTCCTGTCAAATTTAAGTACAAGCAAAATATCTACAGGGAGATCCTACTTACTGGCTATCTTGGATTTCTCTTCACCCGACTAATTTCCGTATTTATCAGAATCTTAGTCCTGAGGAATCAGGAAGAACTCCACTACTGGCAGTAAGATATGCAACCAAAATGACTGTTTCCATGATCACATGAAATGCAGTTCAGAGTCATGTTATGCACAATGAGGAAAAACCTCATTATTGGCTAATCTAAATATCCCTGAATTGCCCATAATTACTGCAAGTACAAATCAGCACTGTCTTTCTGTAGTCTTCACTGGCAGTCTATGCATCACATTGGCACAGGCACCTCCCTTCATTCACTCTCAATCCACACAAATGTATACATTCAAACACCACACACACACACACACACACACACACACACACACACACACACACACACACACATGCACACAAATGTGCACACACACGCACACACATACACACACACACACACACACACAAAACATACCTCTTTTCCTGTCTCTGAATTTGCAGAATGACCCTGATGTATATTTTTAATTTCATTAATACAGCCATCTCAAGTTATGCAGCAATTGTTTGTATTGCAGAGCTGTGTAATTGTCTTATTACAGACATTTCCAAGAGGAGGGGCATCATATGGCTAATTAACATAGGTCACTCCCCAAGAATGCCTCATTATCATTTGCAGAAGGCCACAGAGACATTCCACCATGGTGCAGCACCTTCCCATGGTGACTCAGCATTGTACAGCTGTCTCAGAATCAGAAATGATCATAACAAGGAATCTTCTTCTTCTTCTTTCGGCTTTTCCCGGTTAGGGGTCGCCACAGTGGATCACCTGTCCGCTCATGATTGGCAGTGGAGTTTTATGGTGTGGAGTTGCCAGCCCGGCGCCCAACCTTCCACTGAAGGCACACACATGCACACACTCACACCTAGGGCCAATTTGGAGTGTCCAATCCACCTACAGCATGTCTTTGGGATGTGGGAGGAGACCGGAGTACCCAGAAGAAACCCACACGACCACAGGGAGGACATGCAGACTCCGCACAGAAGGCACCCCAGTGATCACAACAAGGAATAAAAGTAGATAATTTGCTGTAACCTTTCTGAATTGGGTCCAGTGTCTGAGTGTTCACAAATCCTACTTAGTTCAAATCTTATCACTTCTTTCTTGAAAAGAAATTACAAAACCTTGTATATAGGCAGTGGATAACTACTAAGCCTGAAAAAACTACCATGCCTTTTCAGTGTATTTGCTGCAATGTGAAGTTATTTCCAATTAAATTGTTCTTCGTAGTGACAATATTTGTTTGACATACAATTCTGCATGTAAGCAAACAAGTAAGTCAGACCAAAATCCTTCCTTGTCTGAGTAGCAATTTTGATTCCCTCAGGTAAACAACATTTATATTGTGTAATCAGTTTCTGAGTTTCCATAAGGCAGAGCCTCTAGTTTGATAACATATGTTAATCCAACTCTTACTGAGAATGTGCAAAATGGTTAACTACAAATACTGCTGAAGACTTTGGGGTTTAATCCCAGACCATATTCCATACTTAAGAAAAGAAATAGTGTTTCCTACTTGAAATAAAAGCACTTTTTCACACTCTGACAGCTATTTATAGGATGCTCCATTGCCTGCCAGCTGTTTTAGAAGAAGTGGTCGTGTGTAATATAATCCACATATGAGAGTAACAGTGTTCACCTGATTTCTGCTTGGGTGTAGCAGCCTCTGGTTGTCCAGCCTAGGGGCTAAAATGCTTAGAATTTCAGGTTCACATTTGTTCAAAGAAATGTGTCTTTTTAAAGATGCCATTCTCATGGAAAATCACATTCTCATGGAAAATCAGTAGTCGGAATCTTCTGTGCTTGAGCAAAATGTATTCAGAAAAGCTTATCTGTAAATCTGTAAACAGATAAAGAAAGACCATCCATTTTTTTTTTTTGCAGGGACAAAAGAATGCATGAAATTGTCAAACGCCAAGAGGCATTTAAGTCCACTGTGAAGGAACACGTGCAAAGGGAAGCCTTGTGTGACTTAATAAATGATATTCTGGACTTATAATGATGTCCTACACTTACTAAATGATATCCTAGACTTACTGGATTTTATTGTAGACTTACTAAATGCTCCTTTTTGTATGAAACATATTTCTGCCATACTAAAACCAATTTTCAATCAAATTACTTTTACTATATGCTCCTGTAGCATTTCTTAGATAGTCAGATTAGTTCATATTGTTGTCCTTTTTGTAATTGTTTTATTTATGTTGTATGTAACTTCTCTGACATGACACGATGATTTCGTTCCATTTTATGTTCTCTTTCTAACTGAACTATCTGAGCATGGGATGGTCTGAAAAGCTTCAGTTGACCAGTCCACATACCCAGTTAATAAATGGAATAGAAATAAAATAAGTAAGTAATTTATTTAATGGATATGAATGTGATTAATAATTCTTTAACTTACTCAGATAACAATTCTTATTATTTTTGTCAGAGACCACCAAACAGAGTGCCTTGATGCTAGTTTCAGAAACAATATATAGTTTCTGAAAGTAATATGGACATTAGTCAGATATTTGACTGGGATGTATCATATGTCTTGTCCTGGGAAATTTGATAATTGATATGACTAAGCAGTTCAGAATGGAATTAGCGTATGTACTAGTAACTTCCTTTCTGTTTCACCTACCCCTGTCTACTTGGAGTTAATTGAATAGGGAACCTTGTTGCCAAGTCATGAAATAATGATACATGAACATACTGCTTTTTTCAGCTTAGATTCTATGTTGGGGGGGGGGGGGGTCAAGTAGCAAACTATAAAATAATTTCACCTAGCAAGCTCTTATAGACCAGAAAAAAATCCAGTTTTAAATCTATTACTTCTTTCATACCCTAAAATAATGAGTTCAGAGAGATCCACTCACATCTCCTTCTCTATACAACATAAAAGGATATTCATAGTCATTAGGTCAATATGTGCTACAAATTACAAAGCTCTCCATTTAAGCAGTCCAGTACCTTTAGTAAGGGAGCAAGAGCAGAAGACCTGTATGTCCCATCACTGTGAGAACAAAAGTGTTAGCAATATACCTGACAGGTGAAATAAGCAAGACATATAATGTTTCTGCTATACAGGGCCCTTTTCAACTGAAAGCTGGAACAATGTACAGTTCTGAAGGCCTTACAAGAAGAGATGCTTCAGGTGCTGAGTACAGAAATGAGCTAATAGAAAGGTGCATAGGATGAAGGGTAAAGGATATAACATGAGGCAAGAGGATATGCTTCTTTCTATAAATCAGAACACATAGAAAATATAAGTGATATGTGCACTGAGTCACCTTGAATGAAGCACAGTTAGCAGAGAAAGAGAGCTAACTACACCTTGGATATGCAAAAAGTATTTCTTCGAAAGGAGTATTGTGGACTTCTGGAATGGGTGGTGTAAAAGAGAATCTACTTTCCTTACTAGGCTGTGTCCAAAATTGATAATTTGTGATCAGTGCTCTTCCCAGGATAACAAATTTAAATAAATAAATAAATACATAGATGAATAAATGAAGGGCTGGGGCTTGGTATAATTATTAGGGAGTTTGCCTCACAAAACAAGGTACAGGGTTTGGTTCTCACCTTTGAAGGAGAAATTGACTAGTCTTAAAATGGCTCGCAAGGGCACCTAGCTTAGTATCTACCTATGAACTGTAATTAATTAATCTGTGTAGGCACTCAGAAGGCAGGGAACAGAGAAGAAAGACTGAAGAGAAGACAAGGTAGTGATACATAAGTGGTAGACTATTAAATGCTCCATTTAAGCAGTATAGATATTTAAGTTTATTGTCTCCTGCCATCAGGAGGTTATGAAATAAAAATTATAAAAATAAGAATGGTTTGAACTCTAATCATGAATAATGCAGCTAATTATATATTCTTTGATATCAGAAAATTGATGCAAACATGTAAACACTCTTAAATCTGAATGCTCCTGCTCTGGAAATGTCAAAACCTTTTATTTTTGGACTGGTATGACCACTAAATAAACAGCGCACAGAAATTGCCCACTGCACTATCGAGTAAGAATACAGCCCTAAAACAAAATAAAATAGCATGGAAGGAACTCTACAGCTGGACTATCCTACACCACAAAAGGAGGCTGAATTTCTTGAAAACAATGCCAAAAAGAAAACCCATGTTAAAAAAAAAAGAAGCTGTAAAGCAGCAGAAAATGATAGCATCAGAAGAAGCAGCAGAGCAGCATCACTTTTGAAGATCTGGCAGGATATCTGTGAAGTAAAAGTGGCTGCAGTGGTGCAGCAGTTAGTGTTGCCTCACAGCAAGTTGTTCTCCAGTTCGATTCTCAGCTGGGGTGCCTTCTGTGCAGCATCTGCATGTCCTCCCTGCAGTCATGTGTTGTTTCCTTCTACATTCCAAAGACATACAGTAGGTAGATTGGGCACTCTAAATTGGCTGTAGCTGCGAGTAAGTGGTATGGATGAACTACTGTGGCAGGGCTAGTGTAAACCTTAGCTCAAGATAATTGTCAATGTTGAAAGTGACACCCTGACCCCATGGGAAAAAGGGGTTGAGGATGGATGGCTGGATGGATCTGTGAAATGAAGCAATCACTCCAAAACAGTTTAGCAGTCCACAATAAGAAACTGAACAAGGTAGATCAGGCTCTGGATAAACGTGCCATGACAATATAAGAGATAATAGATGAAAATGTGACATCATAAGCCCAGTTTGAGACAACAGAAGCAAGATTGGACTAAGCAGAAGCCAAACTGACTATGATTTAGAGAATAAGTCTGAAGAAAAAATATCAGGAGTGCCTGAAAAATCTGATGGTGTGGATTGCAAAAAGGCAGTGGTGCAGCTCCTGAGCCAGTGGACCCATATTGCAGCAGAATATGTAAAAACAGAAAGGGTACACCATACCACATGACAACCAATCAGACAAGGAACAGAGAAACTGAGATGTATTATTAATTGGCTTCAAACTTATCACCTCAAGGAAAACGTTATGGCAACAGTGTGGCAAACAGATAAAAAGCTGACAGCTAGGGAAACAAGAGTGCTTGTAGAACAAGACTACTCATTTGAAACATGGAGAAGGAAGGCAGAGTTTGCTTTGCTCATCAGACAGTGTAAAATGAGAGGGCTGAAATGGCAGATGATGTACCTGGTGAGCCTAAGGATTTACATTCATGAGTAGGCAGGCACCTTTTCTGATCCAGAGGCAGCATTAGGGTATCTACGTAAACCAGTGAATTACAAAGCATGGGGAAAAGGGAATTGGAGAAGAACCTATGAAAGACAATGACCAGGAATTACTGGAAAAGCAAGAGACATGAGAACGTTTCTTGATGTTTAAAAAGAAGAAGCAGCTAAAGGAGAGACTGAGTATCATTCAAGACATGAGGAGAAGAATGGAACTGGAAAAGAACAGGAAAAGAAATAAGTTAAAGAAAGTGAGCGAAGGCAGCAGATGCAATGAACTTTATGTAAAGTGAGTCAAAGGAAGGCAAGAGCAAGGAAATAATGTCAACAAATGGTTAACAAGAAAATCTGGATAAAGGTGGAACTGTGCAATGCTTTTTTTATTTTCTTTATCTGACTTCTTCACCTCTTTGTTAACTTTATTTTTGTCACTGGTGTGCAGCTTCTGAGCACTCCTCACCTATCAATTGGTGAGATATTTAGTAAAGAAATAAGAGAGCCCCCTCATCCCCAGCAAGATGCTAGTACATGAGAGAAAAACTGATGGGGGATGGGGCAAACTGACAACAGGACAAATGTCATAAAAAGGACAAGGAAGGGTGTGCATGCCTGAATAGCCTTGGAAAAGTAGGGCATCTCTGATTGGCTGGGAAACTTGCAAGTCATAGAAAAATGCGAGTGTTCTGAAATTCTGATATAGTGCAAGACAGCAAGAAGTAAGTAGAAATTTAAAATGAGCAGACTCGTGTCAAAGCCAAAGCCCTCACAGTGTGCATGCAAACTCCCAAGCAGGAGTTTGAAAGCTTATAAGAGTAATTTACACAGTTAGCATAAAAATATTTGCACCTAAAATGCTAACAAGTTAGCTAGTGAAGTAAAGACCATGTGGTAACTAAGTAAAATGGGAGGAGAAAGGACAACTTGCTGATGGTAGCATGAAAGTAGAAGCACAAATTAGAGGGGACATGGGATGGATGGAATAAAAGGCAAAGTATAAAAAGACAAGTTAGAGAAAATGTTATACTTATTATAACAGGATATATGGCCACAGAGATGTATTTCCATGTAATAAATGACACTTACTGCTTTAAATATAATGACCTATTCATTTGTTTAAAAAATTATATAGGATATTGTTTAAATATGTAAACAATAACAGCATTGCTTGGGGTAAAACAAGGAAACTAACTCTTAAAGCCTGAAAGGGAAAAAAGTAGGAGTAGAAGAGGGGCTTTGAAGTGTAGGAGATGGAAATGGAGCGACCAGGGAATAAAGATGGTAACATGGTGCTCTGACAACAGAAGACAAAGATGCATGAAATAAGCTGAAATAACTTGAAAGTATACAGGGGCAAAAAGAGAAAAACTTAGCAAATTAGTGCAGGGAAGCACTTTCCACACAATGAAGCAGCTGGTATACAAATGTGGAACACAGCAAGGCAAGGCCAGCAACAGAATAGTTGATAGTACTCAAACTAAGGAAGTCAGAGTTGCAAATCTGTATATAGTTTGTGTTAAGGAGGAAAAGAAGAGGCAGAGGGAGGAAAGAGTATTATAACAAAACTAGTGGCAAAGTGGATATCGGTCAATGGAAAAGTAAACTGGAGATATGGAAATATGAAAAAAGGCAAAAGGATAAGAAAATTAAAAGAGGGAAGGCCAGCAAGATGAAGAATGCAGGTGAGGAAAATAGGGTGATGTTGAATAAAGAACAAAAGAGAGAAGAGACTGTAATAAGAAAAGGGGGACAGGATTACCAAAACTAACAATGATGAGTAACTTAAAAATTCAACTTAGAATGTGAACAGCATCACAGATGTAGTAAAGGGTTATACGGCACTGAAAGCACTGAAAGGGGGTAAGTATCATATAGCACTGATGCAGGGGATACACTTAAAATAGGGAAAACTCAAATATGTAAACAGAAAAGGATCTATGATAGAAGTAGATAATCCAGAAGGACCTCTCATTTCAAGTGGAAGAGAGACTACAAAATCCAAAAAGGGTGTAGGCCAGAATTAAAGTATTCTTACTAGGGGAAAAATAGTATTGATATACCTCCCACTGCAGTGCTCTAAAAATATAAGTGAAGTAGTGACAAGGATTGTTTGCTTCCAGAAATGGATGTGCCTCATAATGGGATATTGGAACACGGTAACTAGAGATAGGAATGTTGGAAAACGGCCAAGAAGGTTAACAGTACAGAAAGAGGGCAAGTATTTGGATAAATGAATATGAGACATGTGGTGGACAAAAATGTAGTTATTAGAAGTGGTATGAAAAAGAAGATGTTACACCTTTTATTCAGCAAGACATAAAACAAGGTCAAGAATCGATCAGTGGTACATTAGTATTGAATATAAACAGAGAGTAGAGGGAATATACTGTGACCTGATCATAATATCAGGCCATGCATTAGTAGGATTCAGAGTCAGACTTCACAAGCTAGGTATGTTATCAAAGCATTGGAGGTTTCCATGGTATTGGTTAGCCTATCAGGAGGTGATACACTGTTTGACCAAGGAGCTAGAGGCTAGGGTGAGAATGGGAAAAACTGCAGGCAGATTTAAGAGAAGAAATACATCGAAGAATAAGACAAAAAGAAAGACAGATGGTGTAATGTGAAAGAAAATAAAGGATGGGCTAAGAAACCTGCAAAATAGGAAAAAAAAGTTAAGAAAGTCAAAACAGAAAGGGATCTAAGAAAGTTATTGAAAAAGTGGGAAGATGAAAAGATATTAAAGAACAGAACAGGTTTAGAACAGCTATATTTTGCAAATACTCTGAGTAAATGAAAGCGTTCGCAGTCAGACAGATGGGAGTAGATAAAGGGGATTATGCAATAAGGATGCAGTTACAGAAAATGAAAGAAACACCCTAAAGGAGATATTGGAAGAAGTTTGAAACCTTTGTGGCAATCTCTGTAAGGAAGAACGGGAGAAAGATATTGATGGTAAAAGATAAAAGATCAGAGAAGATGGAATGATTTGTCCAGAGATAGGAGGAGAAAAAGGAATTGATAAAGAAAGTGACCAAGGAAGAAATAAGGGGAATAATGAGAAAGATGAAGTAAAACTCCAGGCACAGATGGCCTGCTAGTGGATATCTGAGATATAAGGTGGCAGAGATATTTAGGAAACTGTATTAATAAAATTATAGAAGAGGGTGGTCTTTCATGATCATGGAAAGAACCTGTAGTAGCAGTAGTTTATAAAGATGGTAAGAATCCACTGTTCCTCCTCCTCCTACAGGCCAATATTGTCATAAACCATGACTATAAATGTTTCATGGCATTCATGGCTAAGAGCTAGTGAGAGTAATGCCTAGGACAATTCTCAATAACCAGATAGATTTTTATTTGGGGAGGGAGACAACAGATAATCTAATAAAAATATTAATAGTACTAAAGGATGACCAGGTGAATAATAGAAAGTTACTTGCTATTTCCATGGACACAGAAAAGCATTCAATAGAATTAAGTGGAGCTACTTATTTCAAGTAGTGAGAGATCAGGGGTTCACAGAAGAATGGATAATCATGTTGGGAAAAAAATGTACAAAACAGCCAATGCTAAGGTGAAACTGAGAGCAAGAATGTCAGAAGAATTTCTAACTCAAATAAGAGACAAGACAGGGCTACCCCCCACCCCCAGGTATTATTATTTGCTCTTGATTTAGAACTATTACAATGCAAATAAGTAACAGACCAATGTGAGGATATCAATGGGGAGACATGCAGAAGAAAATTCTACTGTATGGTGATGATGTTGCATTAGTACTAAGGGGCACAGAAATAGATATTTAAAAATATGGGAAGTTATAGATACATTTGGAAGGAAAACAGGATATAAGATAAATCATGTGAAAATGTAAGCAATAGATTTATATATGATAGCTGTGGAAAATGAGAGAAGAGGGATAATGGAAATAAAGAGGGAAGAAGTAAAATATCTGTGAATCTGGCTGAAAGAAATGACAGACGAAGAACTTGTGATTACACATGAAAGGGAGTTGACTAAAATTAAGCAGCAAACAGAAGCAAATAAAATTAGAGCTAGGCCAAAAGGACCAAATTATGCAGTTATACATACTACCACAGTTCTAAGAGAATTTAGGAAGGTTAGAAGTATCTTTAGAGAGTTCATACAAGAGAGAAAAAGAGTTAAAGTTGTATAAGATATAATGGCCTTACCTCAGGATAAGGGAGGAATTGGGGTCCAAGAGCTAAATGAGTATTTAACTGCATGTTAATTAGCCAACATACTAAGAATTATGGATACAAAATATCACACAAATTAGTAAAAAAAGATAATCTGGAAAAGAACAGAACAACTAAAAATGGGTGAAGATATTTAGACGTTATGCTGGAGAACAAGAGTGGCTACTTATAGTTAGCAATTGTAGACAGAAAGAAAATGGGAAATTTAAGGAGGAAGACATGAGGTAATGTCAGGAAAAAGGTGATACCAAATGGAAGGTGGAAGAGGGACAGAAAAGAGAAAGCAATGGTGTGGAGATGGAAATAATAAAGAACAAAAGCAAGATTATGGGAACAAATACTTAGGGAGGGATGGCCTGAAACCATGGGAGGAACTGCAACAGGACTACACCTTTCTTAAATATATGGCATGGGAAAATCAAGAGTTATTAGCATGATGGCGAAGGCTCAAGAAAGGGAAAAAGAATACAAGCCAACTGGGAAAATAATGGAACGTAAACAGAAGATGAAAGCAGGAAGGTACAAAGAGAGGATTGGTCTTTAAAGCCTTAGAAATGGTAGGGACAAAGGACAAAATGAAAAATAGGAAGATGAAGAACTGATGGGAAAAAGAAAGACTGAAAAGTATACCAGAGACCACCTGGGAAGAAGTCATAAAATTCCAAGGAATTCAACCAAGGTGAGAAAAATTTAAAGTTTTTATCTGGAAATGCCTACACAGGTATTTTTATATACCAGCAAGACTGAGTAGCAATTACTGGAGGTGTGTGATGGGAAGCAGGTGTTTCTGGCTACATAACTTCTGGGTCCTGTCCACTCCTAGCAATATTTAAAAGAGAAAGGAGAAGCTGCTAATGAACCAACTGCTCCTCCTAGGAATGAATAGACAAATACTGTACGAGAGTATGAATTTAGTAGCAGTATTTATGCTTGGAGGAGGGAAGCAATAACAAAGAAGTGGAAACAGCAAATAGATGAAGTAAAAGTTATAGTAACAGAAACGGGACAATAAATATGGAAATGAAATAAGCAAATAAAGACTCATCATAACTGGAAGTGGGAAAGCTAGTGGAGAAGGTAGAAAATACAAAGGAAAAACAAGGAGAATGCAAAGGAGAAAAGGATTGAATCCACCTAACAGAGTGTCACACAAAGGGAAAAGATCTTCTAGAAATGCTAAAAATGGGACAGGAGCTCAAATAAAGAAGAGCAGGAATGGCAAGGGGGAATACATGGTGTTTGTTGATTAAAAAAAACTTTTTCCTATTTTTATTTTAACATACAACAGTTCCATGTATGAGAATTGTCAAAATATATTGGAATTATTCTTGTTGAACGGTAAAAAAATGTATGTTCTGTAAAAAAATTTAAAAAATAGCAAGCTCAAGACATACATGAATAATGGATACAAGACTGGGGAGTCTGAGCAGTTTAAAGATAATGTAATATATGGATAACTGAATACACACTAATTCCTTACAAATGTGAGATCTCTAGTTGTTGAGATTAGACCAGGGGCAATTTGTAACATGTCATAATAGAGTATAATACAGTTTTACATAATAGAAATGAAACCACTGATCATCAGCAAAAATGGAAAAGCATTAAGCATATGGAAAGCTTAGCATGTACAGAAGTTGTTTGAATGTATGATAAAGAACTCTAAAAAGAGAAAAACCTTAAGTCGACAAAGAAATCGTATATTCTGACCTTGGTCTGATCTACCTGTATAAATATTTTTGGATTTACATATTAAGTATACAGCCATCAAAGCAAGCACTGAAGACACACCATGTAATATGTATGCTGAGATGGGCCACACTAAATTGTGGATTTCAATTTATTGCATTATATGCAATATGTACTATCTATTCTGTAGTGAGAGGCTGAGAGGTTACAATGACATCTATAAGCCGGTTCTGTCAAAACATACAACTCTGCAAGATGGATACGTCAAAACAGTCACACTGCTGTTGGTGTTTATAGGATCCATTTTTTCATAGAGGACAGATGGATTTTATTTTGAGTATCACTATGGTTACCACAAATTTTCTAAAGGTACATCTTAAATAGCCCTTCCTGAAATGAGACAAATACTTTCTTGGGTAAATTCCCTTTATATGTTTGTGTGTGTGTGTGTGTGTGTGTGTGTGTGTGTGTGTGTGTGTGTGTGTGTGTGTGTGTGTGTGTGTGTGTGTGTGTGTGTACAAACGTGCATGCGCACGTGTGTGTGGGGGGGATGTGAGAGACAGTTTGTCTATCTGCCTCACTCTCTCTCACACTCACACACAGACACACACACACACACACACACACACACACACACACACGCACATACATATGCACTGATTAAAGTAAAATAAAAACTGAAGCAAATTCTTAGTATGATAGAGGAAACAGTGACAGCCATCTTCAGAGACAATGCACCAACTGTTGTGTTCTGGGTATTATACAGTTAAACACAAAAAATATGTACAATACGAGGGTTATCATGGCCAGATAAGGTGTGTGTGTGTGTGTCTGTGTGTATGTGTGTGTGTGCGTGTGTGTGTGTGTGTGTGTGTGTGTGTGTGTGCACGCGCACGCGCGTGCGCGCATATGTGTTTCATAAAAGAACTTAACAGCTACACTGAAATATAGTGTCATTTCTATTCATTGATGAACATGTTATTTGAGATTTATGGAAAATATTTAAACATATTGTTCTTGACAACAACATAGTACTAATATATTTTTGCTTAAAATAGTTCTAAATACACTAGAAACATCAATTATAAGAGCCAGCCAGCTTTCTTACTTTGCCTTTATCAAGATTCACATTAGGTTCATATTTGAAAAGGACACAGCAGCAACTATGACTGTGACGAAATCATAACCTTTTTACCTATTTTAGTATCTAATGGCTTTTTATGTTTCATAGCAAGGCACAGACAGTGATTCATCCATCTCACATTTGTGGAGAAAACTTCAGATACTGAAAGTCAAAAGTTTGTGTCCTGAAACTGTCAATCATACTAGTATTCAACATCCTTTGTTTCCCAAGAGGAAAAACTAGAAAGTATGAAATTATGACTATCAGCCTACACATTCTTCAAGTGCCATGAACACTGCATGCCCTAATCAGGAGTAGTAATAATACTGTATGAAGGCTAACGCCGCTGACATTTTCTGGTACACATGCATTTTGCACATTATATTTTACTTCCTTACACCAACAAAGCTGTCCTCATTCTTTCAATGTACACATTTTCTGTCTTGCATATTAATTTTTATAATTGGATAAAATCTTATGCCTTTTCTGTCTATTACTTAGATTTTAACTGTGGTATATGACCTTAAAAAAATCACACCAGTTGCACATCTTTTAGGTACTTTATTTAATATCTAAAAATTGCTATATCTTGGACAAAGAGCAATTTTCTTCTAACATGTGGATATGAGATAGGTGTCTCTGTTTCCTCTAGCACACTATGACTTTGTTTCTTTTTTTTTTTTTTTTTTTGCTTTAATAGAAAAACGATTAACTGGACATAAAAAACTGAAGCAATATACATGATTACTGTACAGCTCCTGTAAGGTGTTTAGTACAAGACATTAATGTATGTCCTTACAGATAAGTGGGACTATGATTACTGAACTACATGAAGTGTTATGTGGTACAGGTCAAGCACTCCAAAGTAATTGGCTACACTTAAAACATAAAGAGCAGGTAAAATTTACCACTTGACTGCCTATATAAAATTGCAGTGTGTTATCAAGATGGTGGCTTCTAACCCTCTGAAATATTTCAATTTTTTCAGGCGATTGGATGACACCTACTCATGTGTAATAAAGGGCAATTTCAATAATTGCTGTTTTCAGTGTGCTCTTTGGTCTCTGCATACATCAGTATTGTAACAGTGTGGTGCACCTTTTTACCTCAGGTGTGTTAAGTATACATAGAATACCCGTTTGCTTTCTTCCTGAACCTTGACTACCTCAAGCACACTAATAAATGCATGCCCATCTATAAAATAAAAATAACTCTTCCTGTCTTAGCATTTCAAAATATTTCAGAGTTTTTCTGCTTGAAATATTTGACTGGGCTACTCCGTGAGCCAATGGCAGAACATTATACTGAAACATGCTGCTGTAATGCCAGTGTTAAATGATAGTAGTCTCCTTTTATCATGGAAGTAGAAAAGTCATTATACACTTGCAGGCCTTGCATATAGATTATGTTTCTGGAGGACAAGAATGTTCTCCAGATTGTTCTAATGAAGAAAACTGAATTTGTAAATACAAATGCAGTAACTTCACTCTGTCAGCATTTTGCAGTCATCTCTGATCAATCAGGAATCCTAGAAATGTTCTTTATGAAACTATATTGTTTGACTTGCATTCCCTTGGGGGCAGCTCATGAAAGACATTATACATGATAAGTTGCTGGAGGTCCTGAAAGGAAATGGTTTGTCCACTAATACATAATCTTACTTTGCACGGCTGGAGTCTTGCTAGCCCAGTATTTCTGAGTCATTAATCAAACTCCTCATTGACAGCTGCATGATTAAAGCAAAACACTCATTCAATAATATAACCAAAACCTTGTTTTATTGTAGAGCTTGTGACCCTCTGCTTGTTTGCTTGGGCAGTCCTGGGTGCTCTTTTTACCTGGTATAAGGAAAAGCATGGCAAAGCCTCTGCATTACAAAGAAATTAGATCATCTGTACTTCTTGTAGTTTCACAATCCAAGAGCCGTGTTAGCTGCAATCTATCTATTTTTGACTAATATAGCTCAGAGAGTCACAACTTAAAGCATTTCTGTTTTGTTAAATCTACTTGTCTTTTTTATATTATGTTGAAGAATGCTGTAACAAGGGGTAGTCTACCTTGCACAGTGCCAGGCATGTGTCTGCTTCTATGTGGGGAAAGCAGAGAGACACTTTAAACAAAGAATTTATGAACATCAATATAGTACACATAAACAGAATACTACGAATGCTTTGGCTAGACACATAATGAATGAACCAAGTCATCAGTTTAAATACTTAGTAATTGAGCAAGTGGTACCCAATTATAGGGGGGGAGGGGTCCGTGGACTTTGAGGTTAGAGGAGCATGAGATTTTGTGGCAATTAAAGCTAAATGCACACTCATATCCTGGACTAAATGACTATTGCTCTTTGAAATGTATCTTAAAATTAAAGTCACTTTTAAGATAAATAAGGAATAAGAACACCAAAATTTATGGTGTTTATTCCGGTTTATATGTTAACATATTAACATATTTACACACACACACACACACACACACACACACACACACACACACACACACACACACACACATATATATATTTTTTTACATCAAACAAGAATAATAATATGTTTGTGAATGAATCATGTGAATTTTTTGATCATATGACTTAATAATCACATGACTTTTTAGGGTGGGTTTGTGATGTAATGAATCAGGAAATGTATTTACATGTTCTTTCGAATGCCTTTTATTTGCCTGAAGAAGTTCATTTTATTTATGTGAACGAAAGCGCTCACATTAAAAGGTTTTTAAACTATAACTTGGATTATTGGTTCCAGCTTTGAGGTGCCTGGATTCCTGTTTTGGATTATTTGCTTGTGTTTTTTTCCTTCTGAGTCTGTTTTGGTAGAACATTATACTGAAACATGTTGCTGTAATGCCAGTGTTAAATGATAGTAGTCTCCTTTTATCATGGAAGTAGAAAAGTCATTATACACTTGCTTGCCTTGCATATAGATTATATTTCTGGAGTACAAGAATGTTCTCCAAATTGTTCTAATGAAGAAAACTGAATTTGTAAATAAAAATGCAGTAACTTCACTCTGTCAGCATTTTGCAGTCATCTCTGATCAATCAGGAATCATAGAAATGTTTTTTATGAAACTATATTGTTTGACTTGCATTCCCTTGGGGGCAGCTCATGAAAGACATTATACATGATAAGTTGCTGGAGGTCCTGAAAGGAAACGGTTTGTCCACTAATACCTTAATTCACACAGTTAGAGTCTTGCTAGCCCAGCATTTCTGAGTCATTAATCAAACTCCTGTACCCAGTGTCATAGTCATGCTTGACATGATGAAAGCGCTTAACATTTTATTGTGGTGCATACCGAATAAATCAGTGTTTTTTTATATTCCTGGATTGTGGACTGTGTTACATTGCCCTAATTCGACAAGTGTCCTGGTTTTTATGAGTTGTTTGTTTGGGCACTATACACTTCTTTTTTTGTTCTGAAATTTTGTCTGTGCTATTCTTCACAATATTGTCCTGCAAAATCAGCTTCAATAGGAACACCAAGGGGAAGGGGCACACATCCAAATACCAGTGGGAAGGTCACCACAGTCACATGCAGGTGAGGACTCAGAGGGGGAAACACCTGTCACTATGGGTATAGATAGATGTAGGGGTGCACAATATTCCCTCGCCCTGGCCAAGAGACAATGGATAGCACACAAGCTGACCACCTAAGGACTACACCTTTCATCCTGTGCACTTACATATGGTAAAAGTGATGCAAGGCAATGCTCACAACCTTTACTTACCCATGTAATGGATGTGTACTGCTAGCATCACACAGAGTCAACCCCAGTTTAAAACACTTGTAACTGCAGGACTATCAAGTCAAGTTCTGAACCTGGAACACAAAATTAAATGTGTAAGAACACAAATGAATGGCAGATCCTTGCATACTGTTACTTGCTAATGTACCTAAGTAGAAGGTGTGGGAGTTTTACAGCAATGACATCAATATGTGACAGGACTGACTTATGTCAATAGATATGTCCTCTTTATCAACTGATAAGCCTCATGAGTCAGAGATATACACAATATAAAACCTGTAAGAAAGCAGTACAATTTTCAAAACAGCATCGCAAACACATATATCCTAAGCACTCAGTCAGCTATACACTGTGTGCATCAGAAAAAAAATAATTATGTATCTCTGATTCCAAAATATAGAAACAAGCAGATGGCACAGACATCATCATTTGTACAAGATGTTGTTTGCATGGTCAGGAGCCCAAGGCTGATACAAATGGTAGTGAGTGCATGTGAGTAAGAAAGACTGGCAGGCAAAAATTTAGATAATTATCAAATGGCCAATGAGATAGAAGGAGTGGCAAGCCACATGAATTACACATGTACCTGTTATTTGTGTGTGTCTGTATAGGTACTCCAGGTGAAATTAGTGTGCATGCACGTCTGTAAGATTACAGCCAAGCTCTGTGCTAGCTCTATGTCCTGGCATGTTGGACAGGTATGAGCCGTGCATCGTAGAGTTAACAGTTCATCATCAGCATCACCCCTGACTGTAACAACTAGCTCTGCAAGGAGTTGCACTGGCATGTCCATGCCCATGGTCAAATGGGAATGGTGCTACCCAAATGAGACTGATGTATTCTAGATGAGCTCTCCTCATGACTATTCCTGGGACCAAAACCCCATGACCTACCACCTCCGGGAGTAGACACATTAAACATGGATGGAGCAGTGGAAGTATTGTCACTACAGGAGTGTGACTGGGCACAGCCACATTAGCTAATAGCAGATGATACTGCTAACCTACATCCACATGGATGCTGTCCACCTCCCAGCAGTTGTTCCATCACAGACGCTACCTATTCCACTGTGTCATCCATCTGATCCATTGAATCGGCTACATGGTGGAAGCAGTCATGCCTGTCAGCCTGTGCCACATCTACAACCCTAAGAATGTCATTGGAGGCCTTAGTGAAATGTGCTTGCACCTCCATGATGTCCCTAAACATACTTCGAGTGGCACTTAATGACACACCAGGATCAGGTTGATGGTGAATAGCAGGCCTCCTCTGAGCACCCCTAACAACCTTCCTATATGGCATATCACCCACACTTTGACTATGACCAAAGTCAATTGGCATTGAAGCCACAGTAACTAAACTTCCCTGATCAAATATCTCACCCTCCACCTGTCCAATATCTGAGGGTTCAGAGGAATAGGTATGCAAAGGCATACTGACTGTGTCTGATAGAAATACTTGGGATGGCTAAATTTCATTGTCAGATTCAACCTCTACACCCCCTGAATGTGCCTCTGCTTGGCCAGCCAGGATCACCTGTGATAATAAGCAACAAACACAGGAATTAAATTAATACTACACTAACTAGTAAAACAATTTATATGACAGCAAGCTAACACTGGTCCCACTATCGCAGATAGTACAGCAATACACACTCATTACGCCCACCACACACATACAGATAAATGCATACATTTGACAAATGGTCATCAATAAGCCAAAAAACATTCTTTTACTTACCATGTCCAGATGACTCCACACTTCATAGGGAGGATGGTGCTAGAAGAAATAAAGCAAGGGAAGGATGCAAACTAAACATCACAATGGGAATAACACAGAGGGATAGTGAATACACAATGGCCTATATGTCTGGTAAGAATAGTTTTAAGTGAAACTTGGCTGACACATCAACCAACATCCCATTTGTAATTCACAACTGTTATGTATAAGTCTATTAAGTTATTAATAGGTACAGTAAAAAATGTAGTATTACTCAAATTTATATATTTTACTATACAAGTAAATCTAGAACTTGCCATATGTAAGCTGACCTGGAATCTGCTCCAGGAACAGTTGTCCTCCCCGACACACCAGCACCAACATCAAGAACATGTCGGTGTGCAGTTTCCAGTGAGCTCTTGGAATCTCTGACAGTGGCCAGGAACTTTTCATTTGGTGTCAGTCAGGGCTCAATAGCAGCACCCCCCCCCCCCCATAGCCAGCTGCTCATGGGCAACTAGAGCTGCTGTCCTCCAGATTGATGAAATCATATTAGTGCACCTGATTATAAGTTCTAGTGTGACCCCGCCCCCTTACAGCATTGACATTATTTACTAACTGGTTCCAAATCTGCATTCTGGCAGCCTTATCCGCATATCCTCCTTCAAGCAAAAAGGTGCCATGGTGCCTAAATGACTGTACTATCACATCATTTTCTGAGTCAGTGAAAGGGGGTTTATGTGGATTTATACACTTGGATACCATAATCCTATGTGACATAAAACAGAGAAGGATATGCCATATAAATAACACACATTTCAATTATTAAAACTGAAGATTATGTAGCTGTCCCACCTCATCCTCACACACAAACTAATGTTTATCAAAACCAAGGCATACCACTTTAATAGTGTATTAAGTTTCCCACTGAAATATCAGATTGTCTACACATTTTTCAAGAAAAAAACACTTGAAGCACACTTTTGTTCTGGCAACAAACAAATGAAGGTTTGTACAACCCAAGGGATGCCATATAATTAAATTGGTATATATATGCTTTCAATACAGAATTATCAGAATGTGTACACATGTACAACAGGAAATTCAATTTATGATTGACAGTCACCTCTCACTATGCCCAGCACTCCCCTGGAGGTGACCCCGAGCCATCTCAGAAGCATAACACCTGTGTCAGTGACATGTACATTACATTTCTCTGTAACAGAAGATTGTAAAATAACAATTTTAACAATAACACTTGTGAAGAAAGTTAATAATCTGTCTATCTGAGAAATGTAAATGCCTACCAAAACTGCCTACACCAACAGTGAACTATAAGATGTGCATACAGATGAAAGTTCCATTTTTTATTGGATATATAGATTGCTTTGTAACATGTTACAAAATCTAGAATGTACTTGAAAAATACAAGCAAAATTAGAAGCCGTCTGTGCAGATAAATCAAAAGGAATGGCAATCTTCTGTTTGTCCAAATACACAAGTCCCCCACCTTCAAATTCCCTAGCTACACTGTTGCCTTTTTATAGTGCAGATTCAGACCTCTAAGCACAGTGACAATGCAGATGAGGTGTGCACTCATTAAAATTGCCGAATACAAAATGTTTGACTTCATTCAGCAGATGTAAACATATAGTGTAGGTTCTACAACACTGTTAGTTGCTAATGGATTCCAGGCCAGATGTGAATGATTAGTGAGAGAGTAAAGGAAGACAACAACAGCAAGTCAGACTTCCTTCCTTGTAGTCAGTGTATCACTCAGAATACACTTACAAAGTGGTGAAGTAACTTTAACAAGCTTTTAAATTTGTCTAAACCATAGATTTATCATATATTCGCAGTAATAGACAAACTCCCCTGTCTGTGCTGATAAATGTTTTTCACTGTCATGTACTTTTTATCATAAAATTAAATGAGGATTATACAAATTGCACTATAAAATGCATGTCTGACATTACAGCAGAGATAAGGGAAGAATGAACACAATACAAAGTGAAGACAGCTGTAGTTGTGCAAAGATGTTCATAAATGGTTGTGTGATCACTTATTGCCTAATATCTAAGCAACGCATGTACAACCAACTAAGAATGTACACGTTTATATCCTGTTAATAGTGAAGAGGAAATGAGAATTGCTTGTATGCACAGTGATTTGTTTTCCAGCTGCAAAACTGTGTGTGGCAAGGACAGTTTACACACTCCCATCATATTTTGTAGTTTCATTAGTATGATAGTTCAAAGCCACAGCTGTGTAAAATTATATAACTTTTTTTTAAATATTAATATTTGCATGGTGTGTGGCTTAGTGCACAAATGGTGAAACATGTCAGTATTTAAAATTTTATCTCAGCTTTGATGATATGGACAGCATAAATTATAACTATGGCTCAATGCTTTGTGTACCACACCTTGTAAAGAGATTGAGGCTCATAGGGCCTAAGATAGTTAGACCATGGTTCAAGTCTCACATTACTTTTTTAAGTATAAATGTTATTAAGAATTGTTTACAAAGAAATTGTATTTTCACCTTTGCCTGCTTTGTTTTCACATTGCTCACATGTGTGCAAACACTCCTTACAGTTTCAGACAAAAAGGTTACATTGTAATTTGATCTGCATTCCTGCATACAAACATGATAAGTGTTGTTTTGTGGGTGTCAACACTCTGCCAAGTAATGAGTGTAAAAAATACATTTCCTCTCTAGCTTTCCCTGTGGCAACAGGTGTTAGTCCATGGCCATAATACAGGTAAGCTAGAGTTCTAATCCAGCACACCCCACCTTTGATTCATGCCGTTCCACTTAATTTTAAATGAAAATAAAAACTATAAATATAATTATACATAACAATAAGTATGTATAGCAGTTGATATTATATGAATTATATTTGTGACTGGAGGTATCCTGGTGATTATGTTTCTGTAATTAAAAGTTTCTTTTCTGACCTGGGATGGACATCATACTTTATTGATATGTATCTTCACGACTCAGGGTATAGCTGAACAACAGCATTTATTGTGCGGTTTGTCCCAGAACTCAAAAATCCTTCCTTTAAGTAATACAAGTATATGCATTGCCAGTATATTATCACGCATTAATCCTGCATCACACATGAGAATGCATAAGTTAGGACCTTGTCAGATCTCATACATACATGGTTAAATGAAGTATAGCAACACTCACTCTTTAATGTGTCTATATAATTAATGAGCGTACCAGAAAAATGTTTTTCTTCTATGGCAATGAGGAAAAACAACTATGTGGAAGAATATGCATTCTTTATTTTGCACAGGTTTGAGTCCCACATTGTGCAAATTAGTTTTATCAGTGTGCAAGACCCTACAAAATATGTGTCAAGTCATATAATTTATTACCCCATTTCATGTCTCAAAAGTGAAGTCATTTAAAAGGTATAGCAACAGACAAGCCATAAATTAATGCCAACTGTCACATTACCCTTCCTATTTCATAAACTGCTTTCTTCTCTGTTTGCCAATGTTGCTCTGCATGCACCATGTAAACACAGCTGACATACTTGTGCAGGTTTGTGCACTGATCGTAAAATGCAGTATCATGAATTAGTGGGAAAACATGTTAACTGTTGTTGGACAACCTGTGTAGATGTGGCAGGAGCTAGCAAGAATGGCGCCCAATGCAGCACTCAAAGATGGGGTGTAGAGGAGTCAAGAATATTCATTGCACTCCTAGTAAAGTGACACAGCTGTAGGTTGCTACAAGGGGACTATACCGGGTCTCTGTATAAATTGGAGGCTTAGAACAGTCTAGCCAAGGCTGCCTCCAGTGCAACTATCATTCCACACCCTGCTGAGCAACACAGGAAAATTACAAATATCTGAAAAGGTGCAAGCAAGAATAACTCATCCAGGGCTGGATGAGTTTATGACTGCTGACATCCCACAGTTGTGTAAGTATACAGATAAAGATAAAAGCTGTAGATAGCCAAAATTGGTATACACAATGTTTCTCTCTTTTTCTTTCCTTATTTATTTTTCAGCTGCTAAAGAGATTTCAGCAAACAGGAAGGCCCATGCTGAACAAATAGAAAGACTGAGAGAAGCAAGGAGTTTGCATGCAGCACAAATTAACATTATTTTATTAAAATTATTGCTCTTCCATACATTACTAGCAAATTAAGCATGCATATATTAAGTGTAAAAGCATGCATTCATGTTTTATTATATAGCTCAAGGTAATTGTATGAATTAAGTATAAAACTGTATACAGATGGTGTGGGTTCAAATCCCACAAGTAACAAATACATACTAAAAAATACTTGAAATTAATTTCAATAAAATTGGCATAAATGCCGTGTTGTTAACTTAAGCTGTATTATTTTTAAAAGCATATGTGCAATACATGCACATGGCAATTGTTATTTATAACAATTCTCAGTCCTAGTTTAGCTTCTTAAAAAGTATAGTTAATGTGCAAAGTAAAAATATAATTTTATTGTACTAAAATCTTTTTTTTTTCTCTTACCACACCCTTTATCTCTCTGTTTTATTTTTTATATCTGTAATCACACAATTATGGTGTCTTAGTTTTCTAACAACCAACCAAATGAATTCCAACACAAGGAGGTAGGCCAACCACTGCAGCTCAGCCTGCCACCTCTCCAACGACTAACGACTACTGGACCAATGCCCAGCACTTTTGGGATGCAGCCCAGCAGTACTGCCTCTGC
Organism: Protopterus annectens; assembly: GCF_019279795.1. Taxonomy (NCBI): domain Eukaryota; kingdom Metazoa; phylum Chordata; order Ceratodontiformes; family Protopteridae; genus Protopterus; species Protopterus annectens. Next base: position 280,166,642 of record NC_056734.1, on the reverse strand, counting down.
AGCCCCTGCATTACCTGGGTCCTCAACATCAGGTAGTATTACCCTGACAGGTGGTGCAGTGGTTCTCTCTGGGAGTATTGGTGGAGGTGGGATTTCATCATCCACTAGGAGATGCCAGGCATGGTGTGTGAGGTCTTAGACTGTAGCATTGGTGCATGCCTCAGTCATCTGAAGAAGTTGCTTGTGGGAAATCATAGAAAACCTAAATGTCAAGCAATCCTACAAGAAGCAGAGGAAGGAGACAGTGATGACAGTCCTGAGGGTGAGGACTAGATTCTCACTATCTCCATGCTTAATGGGCATGTGCCGATGTCCCCTCCCTATCACCA
>NC_056734.1:280091313-280161313 GCF_019279795.1 Protopterus annectens | reverse complement strand
GAGTACACCAACATTTTAGCCACATGTCATTCAACCATAACAGTGACACTTGCAGTATGCCACAGGTGTGCATTTGTATACCTACCATCATTAAATGCTCTGTGAGATACAGCAGTATAATGCCATACTGATTGCATGGGCACAAACATCTTGTTTCATCCACTTGCTGTAAATTTGTTATAAACACAAACATCTAAGCATTCCAGATTCAAGTTCAACCTTTGCAAATTCATTCTATGTACAATTGTGTTATAGTTCACAAGGTTTAATGAGTTAGTCCCCAGCAGCATTGTGTGACTGGCAGCATTTGTGTCAGCAACTATTCTGCATGAACCACATTCACCTCATTTTAATGTGACCATGTATGGTATCGGGGCACTCACACACAGCTTTACAGTGAAAAACATATATAGGTTCATAGGTTCATAGGTTCATACTAGGCTATCTGCCCGAGGGCATTTATAAGCCTAGCCCATAGTTTTGTGGCTTACGCCACCCCTTAGTTTGGAGAAACTATGCCCATTATTTAGCTGTGCCTCTGTCGAGCAGTGACACTGAGGTAACCCCTGGGGTGTATCTGCGATCTCCCATCCATTGGTCAAGATTCCTCTTGAACAAGGCCAGCGAGGTGCTCTGCCTCACATAAACCGTATGATGTGCAATTGATGTAATTATGTGACATAGGTAGAGTTATATGACCGTGCGAAGACTTCCACCGTGTGATATGTAATGCACATCCAAGGTTGTATTTGGACATGTTGTCACAAATCATTTTTTTAAATAAGTACAACATTATATGGGGAATACACAACTAAGCGCACAGCTGTTAGTGGATGGCACCACACATACTCAACTGTAAGAAATAAACAATCTGCTAGCTGACAGTAGATCACTACTTAACCACAGTCTCCAAACAGGCTATATTCTGGCAGAAGGGTGTACAGCAACAGTCATCCATCTGAACAAAGGGGATCCATCACCTGACCAGGGAATTATAAACCCAAAAGCCTGACTTGCCTCATCTGTAACGCAATCAAAGGAATCAGCATGGACCTTATCAAAAGGGCACACATAATCTCCCATCTGTGAATCCAATCAAATTTTGGTTCCTTAAGGATATATCATGTCTGTTTGACTTCTTCAAGAATGTCACCAAAGGTATGGATGAGGATCAGCTCAGAGTTTGGTGATCTTAGCCATAGATTTATTTTTTTTATTTAATATTTGTTTAATGGGAAAGTCTGACTGGGACAGAGCCCATTTTTAGAAGAGGCCTGGGGAGAAACACTCAAGATGCATGTCTTTGGAATGTGGGAGGAAACTGGAGCACCTAGAGGAAATCCACATAAATTCAAGGAGGACATGCAGATTCCACACAGAAGGCACCCCAGCCAAGCATCAAACTAGAGAACCTCTTGCTGTGAGGTGACAATGCTAACCGCTGCACCACTGTGCTGCCCAAGGATGAAACTTCAACCCCTGTCCACACTGGAGATATGAAGTGCATCTAAGAGAATCCAAGGCATCTACTGAAATCTTCAACAAATAAGTACAATTTAAACCTGTATTTTGCACTTGTGTACTGCATTTCACTGAACCGTTGCTTCATTTATACTGTTTTTTCCACTGTGACTGATTAATTCTGCACTTGTATATTTTGCTTCATCTGCCTTAAATAACATAGGCTAGATTCAGACTTGCTGAACCTAGACTGTTTGGTATCACTTGAGCGCTAAAACCAACCATCATACATTAAGAGCCCCCCCCCCCCCGCACCCTTGATGCAGAAGAGTGTAGCTCAGGACCCATCTGAGCTGGAGATTGCTGGAATGAAAGCTTTGTGAGGGGCTTGCTTTTCTATTGGTAGACTGTGTTAGAACTGGTTAAATGTGTTTGTAGTTAAGCATCATGTTTGCACAGGTTTGCAATCAATTTGCTGCAGCTGCTCAGAGTTTTCCATTCTTAGTCAGACAACTGAACTGCATCTAAGAAAATCCAAGGCATCGACTGAAATCTTCAACAAATAAGTAGCATTTAAGCCTGTTTTTTGCACTTGTGTACTGTATTTCACTGAACTGTTGCTTCATTTTATACAGCTTTCACTTTCACTGCTGTGACTGATTTCTTCGGCACTTGTATATTTTGCTTCATCTGCCTTAAATAACATAGGCTAGATACAGACTTGCTGAATCTAGACTGTTTGGCAACACTTGAGCACTAAAACCAGCCATCTTACATTAACAGGGCCCCACTGCATCCTTGTGGCAGATATTTGTAACTCAGGACCCATCTGAGTTGGAGATTGCTGGAATAAAGGTTCTGTGAGGAGCTTTTCTATTGGTAAATCATTTTAGAATTGTTTAAGTTCTTTTGTATTTAAGCAATGTATTTGCACGTAGCTGTGCACTATGTAATGGGGTTAACAGTGCTTCATATAGATGCAAATGTCTAAAATCACATTATTTTCCCTGAATACCACACAGTGAAACCCCCTCAGGCTTCCCAGCTGCTCTTCAGGCAACTCCATTGCATACTGGTGCACTTCATGCAGCTCAACTAAGCACTGTCAAGCATTGCCCCACTTTCTTCCCAAATCCTATATAGTGTTAAGTCCCCTTGATAACCACAATATAGTGTTAAGTCCCCTTGCTAATCTCTGAGAAATAGCTGATCTTTTGCCCTCCAACAAACCATGAATTACCTGCTGCTATGGACAGTCAGTTTCCTAACATTTTCCAGCCAGCCTGATTGTTATGGGCATCCTGAGGCAATGTAATAATTGCCTCATGTATACTGACAACCACCTGCTCCTAAAGCAAACAAATATAATATGTGACCGATGTCACTATGCCATGAAACTTGAATCAGTTCTCTCACATAACAAAAAACAAGACATCAAAAAGTTTGTAAGCTCACACACCTCTGCTCTTACACAACATATAGTCAAGACACATAAACCCACATACATGGAGGTACTCACTGACAGCTTACCAGAAGACCAGAGACCTCCCAAATGCAGACAATCCTCAGATACTGGTCCACAAATGGAATCCACCAGTACACATGACAACACATATAACGGTGTCTCAGCAATCAAATTCCTAAGACAAAACACTTCAAAACCAAATTTCCTAGTCATAGGCAATTCAATAGTGAGACACATAGATGTCCTTCTCACCAGGCTGTACAGGGAAAAGATCATAGTCAGCTGCCTGTCAGGTGCCAGGATCCTCCAAGTCATGCACGCACTCAAGTCACTCAGCAGCAATTACTGTTATGACTCTATCATAGTACATGTTGAAGTGAATGACTTGGACTATATGAAGCGAGACATGATAGAGGTCTCAGATTATGTGTGCCAGGCAGGTATGCCCCTATCCATAAACAACATTCTACCTTTACCCAGGATGATGCCACAGTATAGACAAAAAAATATTGATTTTAGCAACTGGCTTAGCTTCTGGTGTCACTCCAAGGGGATCTAGTATCTGTCAGCCTGGGAAGACATGGTCAATAGACCTCAATGCTTCATCAGAGATGGCCTTCACCTGTCTCCTCAAGACATTAGGATATTGGCAAAGATACTTGCCTCCCCCATAGGGCCTTTTTTAGGCTATGTAAAAACAACAAAACTTCTGACATAGAAAAATTATCTAGAGACAAATTCAAGGTCATGCTGCTTAATTCTAAGAGCCTAAACAGTAAGCTGCACTCCATGAAAGCACTCCTCTCCTTGAAAGATGCTGACATCTGTGCAGTCACTCAGACTTGGTTCAGTGCTAAAGAGAGTACCCCGGCTGTACAGGGCTACAATGCCTTCCACACGTTCAGACCCCAAAAAGAGCATGAAAGAACCAAAGGTGGAGGTGTACCCATTTTCATTAAATCCAAATATACCTCACAACTGATGGAACACTATAACTCTCTTAATATTCCAGGTCCAAATAACTATAGGCAAAACACCCTACCATATCATAGTCACTACAAGTCCCCCACCATGAACCAGGATAAACACACTGCCTATGTGGACTTGCTTGAATCACTCAGTATACAGACAAACATCTTGGTCATGGGAGACTTCAACCACCCATCCATCGACTGGGTGGCTTACATGAGCACAAACATCACTGCACTGAGGTTCCTGGACTTTGTTAACTCAAATGCACTGGAACAGTTAGTCTGCACCCCAAAAAGGGCTCAAATATCCTAGACCTAGTACTTACCAATATGGGGAGGGGCTACTGCACTACCTCCAGTGTACTGCCCTCCCTAGTTAAGTCAGACCATAAACCTGTCTCGTTTCAAGTAAACATCAGACCTGACACCCCACAAGAGCAAAAAAAAAAATTTTAAATTCTCCATAACAAACTACCTCCTCCTAAGCAATGGTATAAATGGTTTCAAATCCACTGCTAACACAGGCAATGACTCCTCCTATGAAGAGAAGTACACAAACTCCCTATATAGCCACTTAAGCAAATGTAATGATTAGGCAGTACCTGACAGGACTAAAACCGGGTCCTCTTGCAAAAATAAGCCACCCTGGTAGACTGGAAGTATAAATAAGTTATATATCAGAAGAAAAAACTGATATCTAAGAACAAGAAGGGACATACTCAGCAAAGGAAGACTACCTACACAGCCTAAACAAGCAAATCAGAAACCTTTTAAAGTTCTCTAAAGCAAGTTATGAGACTAGACTAGCAGCCCTAGCTAAAGACAGTCATAAGGCATTCTTTAGCTACGCTGAAACCTCAAAGGGAATACCCAGCTGTGTGCTGACTTGGGTCTATATTAGGTGATAGAAACTTTAGGTAATCAAATACCTAAAGATCGACAGCTAAACAGTGAAAGCTGTAAATATTGAACGACCACTTCCGGGAATTCTTTCATAGGAAAAGAATTGGCTTAGCCATTATCGAGAAACTGCCCTTTTCTCCACTGTAGAATGATTTCAGAGTTGGTATATTTTGTTAGGGAGGTGTGGGGGGTGAAGCCCCCTACTTGATTAGGGTTCAAAATTTTTTTTTCCTCTGGCCAAGCAAATTCTTTCCCTACAAAAGAATTTGCAGAAGTGGTCATTCGATGTTTACAGTTTTCTCTGTTTAGGTGTCGAGCTTTAGGTATTTGATTACCTAAAGCTTCAACTTTATAATATAGACCCGCTGAACTTATAGTGGATGGCACCACTCACATGGAATGTGAAGAAATTGCCAACCTGCTGGTTGACAGATTTGGTGACAGTTTCATGCCCCTGTCCCCACCAGCCATACCCCATAGCATTCCTGAGACCTGTACTCTACCATTTATATCCAAAGAACAGTTCATTCAAGCATGCTCCAAGGCCTAAAATACGGCCTCCATGGGACCAGATAACATCCCAGGCTGCATACTAAACAATCTAAAATAAGACATAGGAAACACTTAACTATCTATTTAACCACAGCCTGAGCACTGGTTTTGTGCCAGAGGAGTGGAGAACAGCAACGGTAATCCCCTTGTACAAAAGAGGTCCATCAACCGAGCCAAGAAAAGATAGACCCATTAGCCTGACCAGCCTTATCTGCAAGGCCATGGAAGAGTCATCATGGACCTTATCAATTAGGATATATTGTAGACAACCTTCAAACTCTTGACCCAACCCAGTCTGGTTTTGTCAAGGGTAGATCTTGCTTATTAAATATAGTGATCTTTAAGAAAGTCACCAAAGCCAGCCCTGGATGAGGGTAAAGCAGTACAGTACACACCATCTATTTTGATTTATCCAAGGCATTTGACCCAAGTTCCCACTCAGGAATCACTGAGAAACTCTCCCAACTGGGAATCAACCCATTCATCTCTAGATGGGTAGCAAACAGGCTCACAGATAGAGTGCACGCTGTTAAAGTTGGGGAATCTACCTCCACCTATAGACCAATCTCATCATCATCATCATCTTCTTTCGGTTGTTCAGGTTAGGGGTTGCCACAGCGGATCATCTGTTTCCATTTCTTCCTGTCCTCTGCATCTTGCTCTGTCACACCAACCACCTGCATGTCCTCTCTCACCGCATCCATAAACCTTATCTTAGGTCTTCCTCTTTTTCTGTTACCTGGTAGCTTCATCCTTAGCACCTTTTTCCCAATATACTCAGCATTCCTCCTCAGCACATGTCCAAACCAATGTAATCTTGCCTCTCTGGCTTTGTCTCCAAACCTTCCAACCTGGGCTGACCCTCTAATATACTTATTCATAATCCTGTCCACCCTTGTCACACCCAGTGCAAATCTTAACATCTTTAACTCTGCCACATCCAGCTCTAACTCCTGCCTTTTTTGTCAATGCCACTGTCTCCAACCCATATAACATAGCTGGTCTCACTACCCTCTTGTAGGCCTTCCATTTCACTCTTACTGGTACTCGTCTGTCACAAATCACTCCTGACACTCTTCTCCACCCACTCCATCCTGCCTGTATTCTCTTCTTCACCTCTCTTCCACACTCACCATTACTCTGAACTATTGATCCCAAGTATTTAAACTCATCCACCTTCGCCACCTCTACTCCTTGCATCCTCAGCATTCCTCTATCCTCCCTCTAATTCACACACATATATTCTGTCTTAGTACTGCTGACAATCATTCCTCTTCTCTCTAGAGCATATTATGGTTTGTAATTTATTTTTCTGAAGTCCAGTCAAAATGTCACTGTGGTGTACTACATTTACAGATGACTGTAAACTGGGTACAATCATAGAGTCCCCCAATGACATCAACAAATTACAGAAGAGACTGACACAGACTAATGACTGGTGCCAGGGCCATGGACTGAAAGTAAATGCAAAAAAAAAAACATCATTATCCCCTTTGGCAGAGAAGTAGCCTCTGCTAGTTATAATATAAACAGCGTTCCTCTAAGCTCAAACACAGTGGTGCGTGACTTGGGATGCAGGTTGATAGCAATCTCAGCTTCAATCACTAGGTGTCCATAGCAGTTAGGAAAGCCTTCTACACTGCCCGTCTCATAAATAATGGCATTGAATACAATACTAGAGAGGTTATTGCAAGACAATGTACTCAAGAGATCTCAACTTAGCCTGCGATTTTAATAGAACTTGCACAAAAGATAGATATGCCTCCCAGAGATTTCTGCTCCTCTGGAATAAGCTCCCACTTCATGTGAAGTACAGCTCCTCAATGACCTTATTTAAGTGTAACCTTGACAACTGGATGCAAAATACCAAATTAACTCCAGAGATGGCATCTATGGCCCTCATGGACAGGGATACTTGGTACTGATCATAGTATCTCTCTGCAAACAATGGCCATCTAATTATGGTCAGCTAGGGTACTCAGGGTTTTTACATAGCTAGGCTTATAAAGGCCCTAGGGCCATTAGCCTAGTAACCTCCTATGAACTTATGAATCTATGAAAGACTGAATCCCACCTAACAAGACCTGGCCATGGCATTTGACACAAGTCCACATACAGGTATTACAGATAAACTGTCTCATCTGGCCATAAACACATACATCACCTGATGGATAGTCAGATTGATCATTGACAGGACAGATACTGTTGAAGTGTGTGAATTCACCACCAGTAAGAGGCCAGTGACCGGGGCCACACCATAAGGTTCTGTACTATGCCCTTTCCTGTTTGGTATTTGCTTCCCAGAAGTCAAGACAAACTTAGACAGCCTTTGTCTTACCAACTTTGTGTCTGGCTGCAAAATATGGACAATTGTTGAATCCATGAACACTATGGATATACTGCAGATACTATTAATGCACAGGAATGATTTGTGTTAGGGCCATGAAAACACACTAAATGAACACAAACGCATAATTATTCCCTTTGAAAAACAAATACCCAGGTTAATTACAATACAGACAGCCCACCCTCATGAGTACACCCAGTGTGGTATGTGATCTGGGTAATCAGTTACATAGTAATCAGAACATCGACCACCATGTGTCCACAGTGGTGAGAAATCCCTTGTATGTGGCACTGCTCAGAAGTATGAGCAGACCATCCACATCAAAGAGCATTAAAATGCCTTTGTTCTCAGTCCTCATTACACCAATAACTGAGTACAATGCACTCCTTTGCATGTACCTCACCACACACCTGCAACAGCTGGAGCTACCCCAGAGTTTTGACACAATGAAGATACATAGTGCAAACAAGTCATATGAAGAAAGATTTCAATCTCTATTACTGTATTATATCTACAACAGACTACTAAGGGCCAGTATGTGGCTGGCCTACAGGCACCCTACAATCTGTCCTTGATGGCAATGTTATACATTAATGCAAATTGCACAAGGGTCACTCATTCTGAGGATGTTGACCTAGCCTCTGACATAATAAATCATGTTGCAGACATAGATACATTTCTCAGATACCACCCCGTCTCTGGAGCATGTTTGTCATTCATATAAAGCAAAGGCCTTTCCTGACCTTCTTCAAATGCAAAATAGATCAATGGATGGTCAATCATGATTGGACTCCTGGTGTTGTGCCTATGTTCCTCATGGATAGTGGCAGTTGGTATCAGATAACATAGCATACATCCCTGTGTGAACATTGTTTACAGAGCTTTTGAAAACTGTGTAAGTCAGGTTAAATATGGCAAGGCTTTTATGGAATCTTGGGACTTTAGCCTAGTATTCTCCTATGCACCTATAAAACTATGAAGTTCAGTTGTATACTAGGTACAGCTATAGTGTGACGTTAATGTATAACAGAAGTACCAGCACATCACATCACTATTATAGGTTCATAGGTTGATAGATTGGTACTAGGCTATCGGCCCTAGGGCCTATACAAGCCTAGCTATAACAATTCCCTGGATATTTCTTCCCACATTATTTACTTCTCTGGACCCCTGTCTAGCAGGGCGACTGACATGATCCCCGGGGTGAATTTCCTATCTCCCATCCAATCATCAAGGTTCCTTTTGAAGAGGGCCAAGGAGGTGCTCTTCTTGACATGTATGGACAGGCTATTCCAGAGTATGGGGAGTCTCTGGGTCAGGAACCTATCCCTCCAGCATGTTTTGTTCATTGTGATGACAAGGTTTAGATCCCTGGAGCATGTGGCTCTGAGGGATTGGGATTTCTTTAAGTGGAGCATGTCCAACAGCTCAGGGTTTGACATGGCCTTGTATGTTAAGCAGAGATCACCTCTGAGTAGACAATATGCCACAGAGTATAGCTGGAGTTTTTTTAGACAGTCAGCGTATGGCATCTGCTTTAGGCCTGTGATTCTTTTAGTGAGGTATTTCTGTGGCCTTTCCAGCTGTTGCAGATGTCTTGTGAGGTACATACCAAACGGGGCATTATACTCTATAATGGGTCTAATGAGGGATGAGTACAGTCGGACAATGACTCCCTTTTTTCTGGATGAAAAGCCCTTAGTGATGAGGTGTGCCACATAGAAGGATTTCCTGACTGTTGTGGCAATGTTGTCATCGAAAGTGAGACCATGGTCCACCTGTGTCCCTAAGTCAGTCATCACACTTTCGGTGTTTATTGTACTGCCACCTATGTGGTAATTCATGGGTACATGTTTTTTTCCAAAGGGGATAACTATACATTTCTTGGCATTAAGCTTGAGCCCATGGCTCTGGCACCAGGTATCTGTTTCTGTAAGGCCCTTTTGTAGAATATCCACATCATTTGGGGATTCAGTAATAGCTCCCAGTTTGCAGTCATCTGTGAACTTTGTTAGCCAGAGTCCCTTAGTGTTGGCCTGTACTTCAGAGAAGTAGATGCCAAACAAGAGTGGTCCCAGGACTGAACCCTGAGGTACTCCACTTGTCACATGCCTGGAGCTGGATTTGGAGTCAGCTACTTTTACAGTCTGGGTTCTGTCAATAAGCCAGTTGACAACCCATCGAGTCACGTAGAGATTTATGCTCAGCTTAGTAAGTTTATCTATGATTCCAGAGTGGGGGATGGAGTTGAAGGCCATGGCGAGGTCCAGATGGGCTGTGTGGACCGTCTTACCCTCATCCACAGCTCTGGAGACTGATTCAAAGATGTCAATCAGATTCAGGAGACAAGATCGGCCCTTCACAAACCCAAACTGGGTGGGGTCCTGTGCTTGAAGGTTGCCAATATCTTTGTTTAGAAGTTCCATGATAATGCATTCCATGCCCTTGAAGATCAGGCTTGTCAGACTGATGGAATGGTAGTTCCCGGGATCCAAGGTGGATCCCCCCTTGTAGAGTGGAATAACTGTAGCTGTGCGCCACTCAGTGGACATGAAGCCTGAAGTGAGACTATGATTAAACATGACACTTAGATGAGGTGCCAGTTCATTTTGTAGTTCATGTAGTACACAGCCTGGGATGTCATCTGGTCCCATGGATGCTGTATTCTTAGCTTTGGAGAATGCGGTTTCTACCTGTGTGGCCGTGATTACCGGAATTTGGCAATCTTTTGGTATTGAGATGGGCCCTTTAGGGGGTGAGAGGGGGGTGAAGTTGGCACTAAATTGATCTGCCAGGATATTGGCAATATCCTTGAGATCAGTATATTTAATGCCATTCTGTTGTAGCTCAGAGCAGATCTGAGTATTGCCATTTAGATTCTTGACATAACTATAGAATGCCTTGTGGGTGTCTTTGGAATCTTTGGCAATTTTATTTTCGTAACTAGCTTTTGATAATTTTATGAGGGATCTCATCTTCTTACTGAGGCTGGTGAGAGAGTTTTTTGCATCCTGGGATTTTCCTCTTTTCTGCAACAGTTTCTTCCTTCTGTTGTATAGTTTGTTTATAGCAGGGGACCACCAGACTGGCTTCCTTTTTTTGGACAAGAGCATCTTGGTTCTATTTGTGATGGCACGATTCATGCACAAGTGAATGTGCTCGTACAGTGCCTTAGTGTAAGATTCTGCAGTCGAACTTTCAGATCCCATCTGATGGGTGTCATGAAGTTTGTCACTTCTGACTTCAGTAGCATGAAGTTGGCTTTGGAGAAGTTTTTTAAGGTGGTTTCCTTACTGGGGGGTGGGGGTGGGATGTGGATGTCAAGGGTGATTTGCTTATGGTCAGACCTGACCAATGAGGGGGTGACCACTGGTGTGGAGCATCTATCTCCCATGTTGGTAATGACCAGGTCTAGGATATTGGAGCCCCTGGTGGGACAATGGATTAGTTGATCCAGGGCATTGGAATTTATGAATTCAAAGAACCGTTGGGAAAAGGAGTTGGTACACGAGTAGTTTTCCCAGTTAATGGCAGGGTAGTTGAAATCACCCAGTATTACGGTGTTTGGTTGTATCTTAATATTTTCCAGTATGTTTAGAAAGGTGTAGTGAGAATCTTGGAGCATAGTGGGGGATCTGTAGCAAGCTACAATTTGTTTTGCAGTCTTACCTAGTGTTAATTGCACCTGGAGAATTTCAGATGCATTGTGTTGGGCAACTAGCCTGGAGGTGTGAATATCCTTGGTGAATATGGACACTCCTCCACCTTTAGTGTTTCAGTCTTGGTTTTGTGGCCGAAAAGTGTGGTAAGAGTTGTAGCCTGGTATTGCAGGAGTGCTCTCTGGAGCCTTGAACCAGGTCTCAGTTACTGCACAGATATTGATGTTCTCCATTTTTAGGAGTGCCTCGAGAGAGTGCATTTTTGAGGTTTAGACTTCTAGCATTCAGTAACATTACCATCATATTTTGCATGCTTGTATCTGTTATGATGGTGGTTTTACCCTTTGAACCTTGCCTAAAAAAGGCACTATAGGGGTGGCAAGAGCTTTAGCCAGTAACCTGAATCACAGGGGTGACAGGTGCAGACCATCTCTGGCAAAGTATTGTGGTTTGTCGATCATGTCTTCCCAGGCAGACAGATATTGGATTCCCTTTGAATGACACCAGAAGCGTAGCCAATTGTTGAAGTCAATCATTTTGTCCTTATACTGTAGTATCATTCTGGGCAACGGCAGGATGCTACTCAGGGCTAGGGTCATACCTGCCTGGGCCACATGATCCAAGAGCTCTTCCATGTCTCTTTTCATGTAGTCCAGGGAGGTACGTCTCAAGTCATTCACTCCAGCATGGACAATGACAGAGTCATATTTGTACTTGTTGTGGAGTGACTTGAGGGCATGCATTATGTGGTGGATCCTGGCACCTGACAGGCAGCTGACTGTAATTTTCCCCTTGTTCAGCCTGGTGAGTGGGACATCAGTGTGCCTGACTATAGAGTCACCTATGACTAAGGTGCTGGGTACATTGTCTTGCCTTAAAGGCTGTTGTTGGGTGGGACACTGGTGTTGTGAGCTATGTGTCACTTTGGTTGTGACTGGTGTTTGTTTGCGTTTCAGCTACGGAGGTCCTTGTTGCTTGGGCAGGTTAATGTTAAGGGCCTCCGCATATGTGGGTTAAGTGTTGCTATGTGTGTGTGTGTTGATGGTGTGGGTTTTGAAGGGCTATGAGTTGCTTGAGGTGTAGTGCAGGTGTTAACCTTCTCCTCTTGACTGTCTAGCACAACCTTGGCTGGAGAGAGCTTTGCTTCCAGTTTGGCTAAGTAAGTGCATCTCTCGCAGGTTGTAGTGTTGGGTGGTAGGAGGAGAGGATTGTCTGTGTACATCAGGCAGTTGCTGCATTGCCCCAGTATGCCCAGATTCACCAGGTGGACAGGAGAAATCACCGGAAGCTGACCCTTGGACATGCCTGTTTAGGTGCTTTTTTTGTAAAGTTTAATAGCTGTTTTCTCTTACCTTTGCAAGGTACTTTGCAATTATAGGCTGTTTAGTGCCTACAATTAATTTCTCCTTATTGACAAGGAGAGTTGAGTGCTTGTATCAGTTTCAGGCTTCCTAGTGCTTTACAGCAGGTTCTAGAGCAAGTGCTAGTCACAGGCGTTCAGATTTTAGTGCTACAACCGAGAAATCAGCTAGTTCTAAGGGAAAATTTGAACAGCAGACTTTTTGGCACCTGGAATAGTTTAACTGTAGCCTCGCAGTGCTGCACGATGCAAAAAGTGTGAAACACATGCGTTTTTAAGCCAGGAAGGTGAAAGGGATAGAAATCAGCCCAAAAAGGCTAATACAATTACAATTTCAGAGCTGGAAACCACTCCTCTAGCGTTAGATAGGCAGTACAATGCTCACCAGTCCCACTGGTAAGCAGTAGGACTTCCCTCTACCACAGCAAGGTCTGGATAGCTCTGAATACAGAAAATAAAGTCCTGAGACAAGCAAAGCCTGAGATATGGACTGGCTAGGAAAGGTGGGAAACGAGCAAACAAGATAGTGTTTTTTTTTTTTGTTAAAACAGGCTAAACAATGCAATAATGCAGTAAATAAACACAGAAAAGGCTAACACACTTGAGTGTGTAGTTCTAAACAGTAAATGCAATTAAAACTCTACAAAATTAGCAATTTAAAACTTTTTAAATGAAGCAAGGCAAGTGCACAACTGAAAAATGATTTAAGAGGCAGTAATACAGCAGAATAAGTAGCTAGTCTACATATACAGAGAAGTCTATATATACAGAAAAGCAACTAAAACACGCAAACAATTCAGATGCAGTGCAACCTAGAGCTCTTGAGTTGTAGCAATATTAAGGCAATTACAGTTATAATAAATGCTCTAAAATATACCCTATATTTCCAAAATGTTTGAGAAGCATAGTCATAACACAAGGAGATTCAGGCAATTTTTTTTTGAAAGGGAAAAAGGAGAAACAGAAGGCCTTCTCAGATGTTCTCTCTGTATTAGGTAGAATGAGCTAATGACACTAGACTGGGAGGAGTGTCCCAGATCAAATTTACAGTAGGGGCAGGCAACTGCAAAGCCACCAAGTATAACAAGATACAAACAGGGAGGGAGGGTGAGAACCAATACTAAAGTTATTAGCCTGCACTCTTTAGACAGTGAACACTACAGAAAGCCACAAAATGAAAGTTTTTAAACAGATAAAGGAGCAAAGAGACTCTACAGAATGCGTTTAACTGCAAACAAATCAGTTACACGTGCAGATTAGTTAATAGCAATAAAAACTATGCAGCAGGCAATAAAAAGTGGTATATATAAATTGCTAGAAACAATAATCAGTATAAATAATCCAAAAAAACATATATCTCAGATCAGAATCAGAGTTGTGGTCAACGCCCCTCCTCCACTCTGCTCAGTGTGTATAGACCACTTGATAGTTTGCATGAACACATATGCGTGCATGTCAGGATTTCATAGTAGTATAAAATTTTCCATGTCAGTGTCAGGGTGACAGTGATTGTATGGCACATCTTGGGTTTGACATGTGCTGATCATTTATTGTTGGGTATGTGAACAATATCACAGTGACAGCTTCCTCGCTCATTGAAGCTAGAGTTTGTAGTGCTGGAGTTTCAGTACACATGAGCACAACTTATATATTGCCATGAATCTTATATAGTGCTGTACCATTCATTATGATAGATCCCTTCTGACTTCACACATCAAATGCAGATGCTATACACAATACCCATAGCTATTACATGTGGCAGATGCATGCAATACATAGCTGTATGTAGGGAATCCATTCATACTAGTGTGCTGTTTTTAAGTGTAGTTACCCATATGGCCAATACCTGTGTCATACAGGGATGTTTTACTCAAGTCTATCACTTTTGCCACAGTGATCTCCCAGACTCCCACACATCTTGTCATCTATACATAAGCATTCTTTGTGATGTATAACCATTAGGAGTTGACAGTGCTGACTTCCCTTCAAGGTGTTCTACAAGATGCATATGTGATAAGTCTTTCTGTGATGCACCCAGTAAATACACAGCTCATTGAGAACATTGATAGCATGGGTTACATTCTTGAAGGTGTGGATTGTGGCTTATGTGTCATACAAACACATTTATTCTATTTCACACTGCATAAATCTGCACGAGCTGCAGAAGCATTCCAATCCTGTTATGTCATGAAATATGCGCAGCTATGATCTCTGCTTATGCTTTGTAAATTTACAGGGAAGCATTCAATTTCTGCTAATGCCAGGGAAATAATAATAGATGTTTCACTTCTACTAATGTCATGAGATTTAAACAAAGAGTTATTGATTTTCTGCTTATGCTATGGGAAAATACACAGCTGCTGGAGCTATTGATAATGAAGACAAAGGCTGTTTGAAAATATGAACCGCAATCAGCATTTACTTGTACCTAAGCTATAAAAGTACCTTGAAATGTAGCATATGTATTAAAGCTGCACAATTGAAGAATAGAAAGTTTGTAGTGGGCTAAAAAATACAGCCCACAAGGTCATGTTGTTTTTCTCAAATGTTTTTCATAAATTCAGTCATGTCAGCAGGAAATCTGAGTAACATTTGCTGTAGAACAATACAGAAAGCCGTGTCTAACTACGTCAACCATAGAAAGTAACATTTTATAGAACAGTATAAGAGAAGCATACTGCCTGCTAGTAATTAGGCAAAATCCTGTATTTGCATGTTTTTGTCTCCTTGCTGCAAGTAATAAAAGGTGCCATACCCGAACCTTACGTGAATTGGTCTTTAAAGTTTTTTCCTTTGACAGATTGGTCCTTCGAGCCGGAACCCTCACTTCGCCTCGGATCACACGGGCCGAGTGGTTGAAACTGTAGGGGAAGAAACCAAATCGGTTCTTCTTATTTGAAAAGTCCTCCGACTGAATTGTCGTGCAAAAGAGGCCAGCCACTTTCTGATCTGCGACTGAAGGACGGGTCTCCATGAACCAGGTGATCAATCACAAAGGCTCAGGTAAGGTGAATCTACTTTTTTCTGTTTTAGATCAGGGACTAGATTTGTATTGTTTTTGTCAAGACTGTATTTTACAGGTCAGGAATACTGTCTTGTCATAGATCAGGAGAAACAGAATAGGTAGGCAGTCATTCTGAAGAGACTATAACAAAATCCATGGTACCACATTAAAAATAAGAGAAGTTACGTAACAATCAAAAGGGTAGAACAAAATGGGTAATAATTGCACAAAAAGACCCCAAAATCCACCATTAACCGAAGATGCAAAATACATGCAGTCGCAGTGCGCCGACAATATTAAATACTATTCAAAATGGGTTAATAAGTATAAATTTGAAGGTAAATTAGAAAAATCCTTGCTTATCAAACTTGTCAAACAGCTCAAAACCGATTCCAAAGGTCAGGTTAAAAGGCAGTGCCAATTAGGAATTCCTCAGGCACACAGGTGGATTGAGGAAGTAAACCGTGGGGAACAAAAGAACAACAATTCAAAAACAATGTTTTTAGATAAGGATGACAATAACTTAGTAATATCATCGGCCCCTCCGCCTCCCTTACCAGAATATGAAGCAAGTGAACAGGTTAGTCCACCCCCACGATATCCTGTTGTCACTGAAAATAGAGACATTACAAAAGCAAAACCATTTATTAGAGATCCCATCGGGACCAGGTCTCGAACACGGGCAGGTAACTCAAATGAAGGCATTGAGGTATATCAAATGGTTAAGAGTTCACGATCTATGAGTGAAGAAGTAATATGCCCACTCATAGAAGTACCTAATCCTCAGGCAGGACAAGACAGTCAGGACCCAACTATTTTAGTGTATAGACCCTGGACTCCAGAAGATATCCGGAAAGCCACTGAGGGAATTCCCCATCCAAAAGTTAATTTTAGAAAGTTCTCAGAAAATTTACAAGGAATGAGGCTAAGTTATAATTTAAACAGAGAAGAGGTAGAAAAAGTAGTTAGACAAATTGTGGGGCCAGATTGGCACATGATTAGTGGCAACTGGAATCCCTTCGACACTGCACACAGACCCCTCCCACATAGCAGCGCAGAACTAGACAACAGAGTAAAAGGTCTTACAGATCGCATCTCTGAGAAATGGAAGCCTAGGGCAGACTGGACTTGCATTAATCAATGCATCCAACAAGACGGTGAAACTGTTGACCGATATTATGCCAGATTATTAGAATGTTTTAATAACCAATGTGGAATGCAGGTTCCCGAAGATCAGACACAAGATTCCCCATATGAACAGCAGTTAAAGAATGCATTTTTAAAAGGCAGTATTGCACCCATAAGCAGTTTTATTACAAAACACATGGTAGATCATTGTACAAGCAGGTTACAGTCATTACTTGCATATGCTAAGCATGCTGAAAGGCATTTTAATAGCAAAAAGAAAAATAAAGCTCAAGTATTTTCTGTAGAAGATGGAGCAGAAGTTTATGTAGTACAGTCCGGGAAAAAGGGCTAGAAAAATGCACAGGGAAACAAACAATTTGATCAGCGATCAGAGGACTTTGAAGGGCGAAAGAAAAGGGGAGAATGTTTTAAATGCAGTAAAAAGGGATGCTTGGCAAGGGATTGCAAGAAAAACAAGAAGGCAACCACGGAAGACAAGGAGGGTGAGGACTGACTATATGGTAGTCAGGAATCACTAGAAGGGGATAGCGGAGAAAGGACAAATGAGAATGTGATAGAGGGAGTAGAGGATGTGACAGAAGAGATAGAGGAAGTGCAGGAAGTTACTGACAGTGAAGAAAATGAAATATTAGACCTAGCTTTATTGATCTTGGAGCTCTATTTAGCGGACACAAAACCAGAAGTTACACTCTTGGCAGAAGGGAGGGAAGTCAAATTCTTGTGTGACTCAGGGGCATCACGAACCCTGATACATCCCTCCAAACTGCCAGAAAACTCAGAGTCACCTGATTACATACTAGTAAAAGCAGCTAATGGACAGCTGTACCAGGAGCCTCTCTCCCGTAACATTGCAATAACTGATCCTGTTTCAGGATTGACTCAGAAAAGCAAAATTGTTTCTGCAAAATGCCCAGTAAACCTCTTGGGCAGAGACCTTATGCAGCTATTCGGTATAGCAGTAGTCCCAACCATGCAGGGTATGGAAGCACAGTGACAAATTGATACCTTTGCAGTGCAATCGGAGGGTGAAATGTTTTATTGATACAGCCAGGACTTGGTTACAACTGGTCCAGGGACTGTGACCGAAGAATTAATGAATGTAGCCATCAGCAAGTTCCCCTCCCTTGACATTGATAAGCAACACTTGTTGCACTGTACCCTGTATTATTGTAACACGCCAGGACCTGATAAGGAATATGAGCAAGAATTGTTTAAAAATCATGCAAACAGATTGATATTACGTAATCTGTACTGGGACACAGAAGGGAACAGTGTAGCCAGCTGTTCATTGCCCCAGGAGTTCTTTGCACTCTATAAATCGAATTGATTACCACATGTTAGCTTAACTAAGGACAAAAACATGGAATGGGCAGACCTAGGAGAAAAAGTCACGAGATGGGAAAAACAGACAGAATTAGAACTGTCAGAACAGGGAATACAAATACAGAAGCTGAATTGGATAACTCAGACTCACCCAGCCGTACACTTGCAGTCTAGCAAGGACAGCTGATTAGGACTCCTATTAAAGGAGGAAGAGAATGCCTTACAGAATATACCAGAAACTCTTTGGTCAACAGGAAAATCAGATGTAGGACTTATTCGTACAGTGGGATCAGTTACTATCACACCAAAGTCAGCATTTAGACCACAGAAAAGACAGTATTCCTTAAGAAAAGATGCAGAGGCAGGAATTAAACCTATTATAGCAGCTTTACTTAAGGAAGGGGTGCTGGTGGAATCTCCCGATTAACCATGTAACACACCCTTATTTCCTGTTAAGAAAGCAAATGGAGAATGGCGTATGGTCCAAGATTTACAAGCTGTAAATGACGCAGTAATACCAGGGGCACCTACAGTGCCACACCCACACACCCTGTTGAATGATTTAAAACCTCAACAGAAATATTTTTCTGTGGTAGATATCAGCAATGCGTTCTTTTCGATACTGATACACCCTGACAGACAGTATTGGTTTGCATTCACATTTCAGGGGAAAAGGTATACATATACGTGACTACCACAGGGATATTGTGAAAGTCCAACAATAGTTTCAAAAGAAATGGCAATCAACTTGGCGGGATTTAACCCACCAAGAGGCAGTCAGATTTTAATTTATGTTGATGATATCCTGCTTGCGGCCCCCACCCAGCAAGATTGCAAAGAAGATACCATAGCGCTATTACAATTTTTAGCCGCTGAAGGACATAAGGTAAACAAAAATAAACTGCAGCTTTGGAAAAAACAAGTCAAATACCTAGGATATGTAATATCCAAAGAGGGTAAAACATTAGACGAGGACAGAAAAGTAGCAATTTTGCAAGCACCAAAACCCACTACCAAGAAGGAAATGATGTCCTTCTGGGTATAACTAATTTTTCGAAGTAAAACCGCCAAAACAAGTCAAATCGAAAAACTAGGCAGGACACCACTGGATAAAACACTTTATACAAAGAGAAAAGCTTTCGGATACAATCCTTTGTCAATACTGAACATTACAGAAAATACCAGTTCCTTAAATACAGGTCCAATCAAGTCATATAACCTGCAGCCAAAAGATCACATGACAAAATTAAAATACAAATGTATAAAGCCTATATATAACAATTTAATAAAATAATATTACATACAATCAGCTAACACAATCTAGATCTACTCAACTTAACTAAAACTGGTTTAAGACTAACCATACTATTTAAACCTGGTTTTGAATCACTAATAAGCCTCAGGATCCACTCATATTCTTTGATTTCCAAATGATTATTCAGGTCTCCACCCCTAGGGGTAGGTAACACTGAATCAATAATCCTAAACTTAAAAGAGTGCTGCTGTCCATTCTCAGCTATGTGTTTATACAATGCATTCCTTTCATAACATCTTCTAATTTCCGATTTATGTTCGGTAATTCTTTCCTTGAGCTTGCGAGTAGTTTTACCTGCATAGAATGAATTGCATGCCACGCACGTGGCCAAATAGACCACATGGGTGGTAATGCAGGTCCCTGACATCCCAAACCTAAATGTCCTACCATTATTAGGGTGCTCAAACATCTCACTTCCGAGGCTGTAAATGTCATCACAGCAGGAGCAGTTGTAACATTTATAAGTACCAGGTTTCTCAAAAGCAGATCCATGCACAGTCCTCTCAAAATCTTTGTAGCATAATAGACTCTTAAGGGTTCTCATGTTTTTATATGCATAGTGAGGTCTGGGTCCTAACATAGTTTTTAGATCATCTGATGCCATCAGGACAATCCAATTGTTAAATATAATCTGTCTTATGGATGGTGTCCTTAGATTGTATGCAGTCACATACCTGATGGGTGTTATGGTGGCCTCTGTGCTCTTAATATCAGCACTAGTTATATTTATGGCATGTTGAAATAATACTGGCCTCAACACAGTCTTTCTATCTTCCCTGACCTTACTAACATGTTCAGAAAGTAAAGAGTTATTATACCCACTGAAGGTAAAATCTTCTACCATCTCATTCAGTTGTCTTTCAAAAGAGAGATCATCATTATTGAGTCTGCTAAGTCTACAAAACTGAGATCTAACTGTACTTCTAAAAGTGTATGGTGCATGCATGCTGGTAGCATGTGTGTACCTTCCTGAACAAACCTCTTTTCTATGTACACTAGTCTGTAGTATATCCCCGTCCAACTTCAGATTAATATCTAAAAATGTAACATCAGTTTCAGACACCACCATCTTAAATTTCAGGAAAGGAGACGCTGAATTTAAGTAATCCAAAAAATTTTTGAGATTTTCATAAGTGCCTTGCCATAACAGGAGGCAATCATCTACAAATCGTTGAAAAAATCTAATATTATTTCAAAATGCATTCACATCACCAAACAAATGTATCCTTTACCATTGATAAAGTACCAAATTAGCATAGGTGTTGGCTACGGAGGTACCCATGGCGACACCTGTAAGTTGTAAATAAGTGGATCCATTAAATAAAAAGACATTATTTCTTAGTATAACATCCATAAGATTACAAATAATCTCAACCTTATCAAAGTTACCAATAACATGTGATAGCAGGAAATCTCTCAACAACTCAATTCCGATGTCATTAGGGATCACAGTAAAGAGCGATACAATATCAAGGGTGACCAGATAATGCTTATTAGTAGCTAAAGACTCCTTTTCCATGTTAAACCAAACCCTTAATTTCTGCAACAGATCAAAACTATCTTTTATAATAGAATCACACATACTAAGATAAGGGAGTAGTTGCCCATGTAAGTAAACAGAGATGGGCTCTGTCACCCAACCTGCCCCTGAAACAATAGGTCTCATAGGTGGATCTACCTTTGATTTATGAATCTTGGGAATACCATAAAGATGTGGTATTATTGGGCATGGAACAGTAAAATAATTAAATAGATCCAAGTCTATGTCACCATTTAACTGTAGCTCATATATAACCATGTTGACATATGTGATACATTTCTTCACATCTATATTAGTAATACATTTGAAGGCATTAGTATCCTGAAGTAGTAGGGACATAGACATCATGTAATCACTAATAAGTGTTTTATCCAGTGGTTTCCTGCCTAGTTTTTCGATTTGACTTGTTTTGGCAGTTTTACTTCGATAATTTATCATTGTCGCCTCAAGGAGACTTTTATTAAGGTCTATTTTTGCAGCCTACTAGCCCTATTATGGCAAATCCAACTAGTTCTGTCAAGTCTCTAATTGACATAGAGAAGAACCCTCTGCTAAGTTATGTGGAGCCATTGAACTCTATTAATTTGGACACCTGTTCTTCAAATACAGAAGGTACTATGGAGTTTAATAAGACCTTACAAATGCTAGAGAGGAAGTTGAATACCTTTAAGCATCTGCAGTGGCAGCGCTTTAGCTTCCTAGCATATATTGAGAGACGTATCATTCCTAGAGGGCTTAGAATTTTAAAAATGCCCTCTTATGGGAACGCGTACCCTGACCTGCTAAAAAAGTGGCAGCAGTTGAATATCAGACTTAGTATAGATTACATGTGCCTTATGAATGACTTTTTTGCCAACATCGAGGAAGATCTTAAAAAGGAGATTTATGCCTTTGAAAATGCTTTATTGTGTATGCCTGTCTTTGCTACTTTATCGGATGACTATAAACGTATGGTGGAAAGAGTTCAAACACTTGATGGCAGGATGGAAGCGACCAAGAGGCGAAAGCTAGGACGCGACATAAATGATTTTAATAAAGGTAATATCTTCTCCTGGCCTAAGGAGAATATGGCTTCGTATAATGATAAAAACAAAACTCAACCTAAAGTACAATTGAGAGGCTCCCTTGACACGTTGGATGACATTCGTGATATTGCAACTGACATTGGTGCTCCGTCTGGCTTGCCAATTGAGAAGAACCCCCCACTTGTGGAAGCGAATGGTTCAACCCAGACACCACCGCGTGAATTGGCTACGGATGTTACTTCTGTAGATGGGAGAGCTGCGTTGCCCTTGGTTGATGGCGTTCACAATGTGGCTGGAAAGAAGACTCAGCAGTTAACGCTTAACTTTCTGAACAAGTGTTTTCAACTAGAACGACCGGAGACGGTGAAGGAACAAACTGTGCACCCAAGGGGGACATCCATGGCGCATACTGGTATCTCTAACAAGAGAAAGAGCGACAGCCCTTTAGGAGTGGGCAAACAAAGCAGCAGGTTATCTGAGGTACGTTGAATCTGTAGAGTTTTGAGCTGAATGATGCTCATTACTCGCTATTATCTAAAGGGTTGAACTTCATTCCATCCTGTGGGGAAGATTTAGTCTCTGCACTTACTGATTTAAAGATATTTACTAGACTATTGAATTTAAGACTGTTATTTGGTGACTCTAGTGTCACCGAGGGCTGTCATAGGTGAAGAAGCACGTTTGTACCTGTTAATACTCCAGTAGTTAAAGCCTTTCATGACTTGTGTGAACTCCAAATTAGAGAGCTATTTAATACATCTGTTAAAAAGAAATGTTTTAACTTAACTTTTGATGAGTTCAAGGCTTTCAAGAACTTGCAGTCATCTAAGGATATAATTATAAAACAAGCGGACAAAGGGGGCGTTGTTGTACTTATGAACCGTAGTGATTACATGATGTCTATGTCCCCACTACTTCAGGATACTAATGCCTTCAAATGTATTACTAATATAGATGTGAAGAAATGTATCACATATGTCAACATGGTTATATATGAGCCACAGTTAAATAGTGACATAGACTTTTTATTTAATGGATCCACTTATTTACAACTTACAGGTGTCGCCATGGGTACCTCCGTAGCCAACACCTATGCTAATTTGGTACTTTATCAATGGGAAAGGATACATTTGTTTGGTGATGTGAATCCATTTAGAAATAATATTAGATTTTTTCAATGATTTGTAGATGATTGCCTCCTGTTATGGCAAGGCACTTATGAAAATCTCAAAAATTTTTTGGATTACTTAAATTCAGCATCTCCTTTCCTGAAATTTAAGATGGTGGTGTCTGAAACTGATGTTACATTTTTAGATATTAATCTGAAGTTGGACGGGGATATACTACAGACTAGTGTACATAGAAAAGAGTTTTGTTCAGGAAGGTACACACATGCTACCAGCATGCATGCACCATACACTTTTAGAAGTACAGTTAGATCTCAGTTTTGTAGACTTAGCAGACTCAATACTGATGATCTCTCTTTTGAAAGACAACTGAATGAGATGGTAGAAGATTTTACCTTCAGTGGGTATAATAACTCTTTACTTTCTGAACATGTTAGTAGGGTCAGGGAAGATAGAAAGACTGTGTTGAGGCCAGTATTATTTCAAGATGCCATAAATATAACTAGTGCTGATATTAAGAGCACAGAGGCCACCATAACACCCATCAGGTATGTGACTGCATACAATCTAAGGACACCATCCATAAGACAGATTATATTTAACAATTGGATTGTCCTGATGGCATCGGATGACCTAAAAACTATGTTAGGACCCAGACCTCACTATGCATATAAAAACATGAGAACCCTTAAGAGTCTATTATGCTACAAAGATTTTGAGAGGACTGTGCATGGATCTGCTTTTGAGAAACCTGGTACTTATAAATGTTACAACTGCTCCTGCTGTGATGACATTTACAGCCTCGGAAGTGAGATGTTTGAGCACCCTAATAATGGTAGGACATTTAGGTTTGGGACGTCAGGGACCTGCATTACCACCCATGTGGTCTATTTGGCCACGTGCGTGGCATGCAATTCATTCTATGTAGGTAAAACTACTCGCAAGCTCAAGGAAAGAATTACCGAACATAAATCGGAAATTAGAAGATGTTATGAAAGGAATGCATTGTATAAACACATAGCTGAGAATGGGCAGCAGCACTCTTTTAAGTTTAGGATTATTGATTTAGTGTTACCTACCCCTAGGGGTGGAGACCTGAACAATCATTTGGAAATCAAAGAATATGAGTGGATCCTGAGGTTTATTAGTGATTCAAAACCAGGTTTAAATAGTATGGTTAGTCTTAAACCAGTTTTAGTTAAGTTGAGTAGATCTAGATTGTGTTAGCTGATTGTATGTAATATTATTTTATTAAATTGTTATATATAGGCTTTATACATTTATATTTTAATTGTGTCATGTGATCTTTTGGCTGCAGGTCATATGACTTGATTGGACCTGTATTTAAGGAACTGGTATTTTCTGTAATGTTCAGTATTGACAAAGGATTGTATCCGAAAGCTTTGCTCTTTGTATAAAGTGTTTTATCCGGTGGTTTCCTGCCTAGTTTTTCAATATAACTAATTTTTGCCAGAACTGGATTCCAAACTATGAATTGGAATCTGCACCTATGACTGACCTGTTATATAAAAAGCCTATGGCAGCACAGGATTCATTACAATGGACACCAGAGGCAGAATCTGCTTTCTGCAAACTGAAACAGTTAATAGCGTCCTCATTAGTTCTGGGATTACCAAACTACCATAAACGTTTTTTTCCAAACTGTAGATTGTAAGCAAGGTTATATGACATCAGTGTTAACACAACAGCATGGGGACAAGCAATGCCCCATTGCTTATTATTCATCACAACTAGACCCAGTGGCACGGTCTTTACCTCACTGTGTGCAAGCAGTAGTTGCAGCTGCAATGGCAGTACAGGCTTCGGCCTCAGTAGTTTTATTCCACCCTCTCACTTTGAGAGTGCCTCATGCAGTCACGATTATTTTACTGCAAGAGAAGGTAGCATATCTTTCCCCTGCTAGGCATCTTTCCTGTATGACTATATTGTTGAGCCAACCTCACATGACAATTGAATGATGCACGACTTTGAACCCTTCTACCTTGCTCCCAACCCCTGCAGATGGCACACCACATCGCTGCCTGCAGGTGATTGAGCAAAAGACACTACCTAAAAAAGATCTCACGGATGTCCCCTTGGATGATGCCGAGGTGACATACTATGTGGATGGTTCGTGCAAAAGGAGTCCTGCAGGACAGAACCTAGTAGGATATGCAGTAGTTTCTGATACTGAGATTATAGAAGCAAAACCTTTACCACACAACTTATCTGCACAGGCAGCAGAACTGATTGCCTTGACACGGGCATGTACCTTAGTAAAGGGTAAATGTGTAAACATTTTTACTGACAGCCAGTACCTTTTTTCTACTGTACATGTTTTTGCGCAACAGTGGAAAAACCGAGGAATGATAACATCTACTGGAAAACCTATCAATCATGCACAGTTTATTCTAGATCTTTTAGAATCTATTCAGTTACCTCAGAAAGTAGCCATTTGTAAATGCTCAGCTCATACCAAGCAACAAGATAGGATTTCAAAAGGTAATGCGAGAGCTGATACAGCTGCAAAACAAGCAGCTTCAAAAGTATTTCTTTTAAATGAGGAACTACAACCCTCTGAGATTTTAGACTTAGAAATTTTAAAGACAATGCAGACACTCACTATGCAAGCTGAAAAACAAAGATGGGTAAAACGAGGAGCAATTCTCAAAAAGGGGCTGTACATCTCTAAAGAAGGGAAACCAATACTACCATCTAATTTGTTTAGATATGCAGCTTTATTGAGCCATGGGCAATGCCATGTCTCAACAAGGGGGATGGTACAGCTGGTGAACCGAGTGTTCACAACATATGGATTTACAAACTACTCTAAAAAATTTTGTTTCATGTGCCACATTTGTAACAAACATCATGCACAAGGGGTGTTAAAGCCCAAGCAAGGGAGTTTCCCTACACCACCATATCCGTTTCATACTATCTGTATGGATTTCATAGAATTGAACAAATG
Source organism: Protopterus annectens (assembly GCF_019279795.1). Classification (NCBI taxonomy): domain Eukaryota; kingdom Metazoa; phylum Chordata; order Ceratodontiformes; family Protopteridae; genus Protopterus; species Protopterus annectens. Next base: position 280,135,144 of record NC_056734.1, on the reverse strand, counting down.
TGAAAATAAAAAGTATTGTCTTGTCATTGTAGATATGTTTTCCAGATGGGTGCAAGCCTTTCCAACCAAAAATCCAGATGCAGCCACAGTAGCAAAAGACCTTGTCAAAGAAATCATCCCTAGATTCGGCATTCTGGAAAGGATCTACAGTGACAATGGTACACACTTTGTAAACCAAACCATACAACAGTTAAGTAAGCATTTTGGTATCTCTTTAAAAAATCATTGTGCATACCATCCACAATCTGCAGGGATAGTTGAGAGGCATAATGGAATATTAAATAATAAATTAAGAAAGTTAATAGCAGAAACAGAAAAGAATTTGGTGTACTGTCTGCCCCTGTCACTGTTGAGCATGAGAACTGTTCTGACTGCAAAAGGATTGACTCCTTTTGAAAAACTATTTGGAAGGGCTTATTATATACCCCAGTGGAAACCTCTCATGCCCACAGACCAGGAAGCTGACTATACACTAGCTGAATATATGAGAAATTTGTTGAATTCTAAACATCTATTGCAGTCAAATTCTGTTTCAGATAAAGAACAAACTGAAACATCGGAAGTGGCAGTGATCCCTGGGAACTGGATCTGGATGAAAACCATTAAAAAGAGAAATTGGACATCACCAAGGTGGGAAGGTCCATACCAGGTGCTTCTTTTGACACCCAGTGCAGTCAAAATCGCAGAGCGAGCCTCGTGTATCCACCTGACACACTGCAAACTAGTTAAGAACTTTGAACTGGACAAAAATCTTACCTCTCCATCGGGGCCCTCAGCACAAAGTCTGGCTACAAAGGGGGGTCAGATCAATAGGACTGATCCGTCTCAACCCCAGTGAAGAAACCATCAGTGCTGAAGGTCCTATTAGGGCAGAGAGTAAGATCACATGTCAAAAGCAAAAATGATAGAATCCAGAAAAATCCCAATAAAACTACTCGGAGAAAACAGGAATGTAGAACAAACATTTCCTCAGAAGTATTGCATAATCATCCTGTTAACTGTACTAGTGACAATAATCTTTTTGTTGTGGCCATTCCTTTTCCCAGCCACACAAACTGAACTGAATAAACGTGAAGAGTTGCACGTAGAGTGGCACCCAAACTTCAACACTTACCAAGCAATCAAATATATGTATGCTGAAACCTTCAATGTTTTGAATTTCTGGATTTGCACAGCTTTGCCAACAGCATACGGAGGGTTATTGTTAACTTCAGTCTCCCTAGGAGTCAACGAGACCTGGGAAAACTTGATTCATGATACATCAACTATTACATCACAAGATAAAATAGCATTGCACTTGTCTGAACAACAAAAGGGAACTGTGTGATTTTACAAAAATGATACAGTTCAGGTGGGTTGGAGCAATTGCAATGTGTCTGTTCCTTATAGACGCTACACTAAAGCTAATAACACAGGTTCTTATTGTAATACAAACTATGATTCATTTTTTTGAATTGATGCACAAAACAATTGAGGAATTAAAACATGATTCTGTTCTCTACAAACAACTGTCTATAATGGACAGAAAAATGTTTCACGCAGGACAAGTGTATATTCATAGTAAAGTTACTACTAAAGTAGAAGACTGTTATTTTGTATGTGGTAGGAAAGCATACAAGTGGTTACCTGAGAATTGGTTTGGCAGTTGTTTTTTGGGCTACCTAGTTCCGGCCATATGACACACAGCAGTTTTACCTGAAGGAAAAATTTGGAATGTTCGAGAAGTTATCAAGAAACCTGTCAATCCAGTGGGACAAATCAATGTGCGCTGGAAAAATCATCATGCTGTGGGTGATGGACTGACACACATGGACTTGAGTGATACTGTTATATCGTGGGCAGGCATATTACCAGCATATGGAACAGTAAAATTGATCTGGGAGCTGAGAAAACTGTCTATACTTCTCGAAGTAATGAGCAATGCAACCTTTTCTGCTCTAGAATTGGTGACTGATGAACTGAATGCCATGAGAATTGTAATGCTTCAAAACCACATGGGTCTCGACTTCACCCTAGTGGCGAGAGGAGGTACTTGCGCTTTAATCCAGGAGGAGTGCTGTTCGTATATTCCTGACCACAAACACGAGATAGACAATCACCTTGAGGTAATTCAGCAAGTGTTGGCTATGAACAAAGCAGGACCAAATCTATTGACGGACTTTTTCCAGAGATTGTTTGGGGGGTGGGGCAGTATCCTAATGAACAATCCTGATTGCCATCTGTGTAGGAATGATCCTACTGGGGGTATGTGTTTGCTGCTGCATCCCCTGCATGAAAAGACTGATTAAAGACTTTATAGACATGTCAGTTTCAGAAACCTTATATCAAGGTGCTGAATTTGAAGAACTGTTGAAAAATTGAAAATGCTTTCATAAGTTTAAACTGAATGACACTCTTAACTGCAAATCCTGAGTAGGAAGAGGTTAGGGGAAGAAAAACTGTTAGTGCTTATTTTGAAAGTAGAATAAAGTATTAAAAGGGGGGAAATGTTAGAAAAATATGTATTAGTAATATGCTTAGTGCATTCGAGGTTTAAAAAGGGTTAACACATTTATTCTATTTCACACTGCATAAATCTGCATGAGCTGCAGAAGCATTCCAATCCTGTTATGTCATGAAATATGCGCAGCTATGATCTCTGCTTATGCTTTGGAAATTTACAGGGAAGCATTCAATTTCTGCTAATGTCAGGGAAATAATAATAGATGTTTCACTTCTACTAATGTCATGAGATTTAAATAAAGTGTTATTGATTTTCTGCTTATGCTATGGGAAAATACACAGCTGCTGGAACTATTGATAATGAAGACAAAGGCTGTTTGAAAATATGAACCACAATCAGCATTTACTTGTACCTAAGCTAGAAAAGTACCTTGAAATGTAACATATGTATTAGAGCTGCACAATTGAAGAATAGAAAGCTTGTAGTGGGCTAAAAAAATATAGCCCCCAAGGTCAGGTTGTTTTTCTCAAATGTTTTTCATAAATTCAGTCATGTCAGCAGGAAATCCAAGTAACATTTTCTATGTAACACATAGTGAGTTTTAAATCTGAACATGTCAGCAGGAAATCTGAGTAACATTTGCTGTAGAACAATACAGAAAGCTGTGTCTAACTACGCCAACCATAGAAAGTAACATTTTATAGAACAGTATAAGAGAAGCATACTGCCTGCTAGTAATTAGGCAAAATCCTGTATTTGCATGTTTTTGTCTCCTTGCTGCAAGTAATAAAAGGTGCCATACCTGAACTTTACGTGAATTGGTCTTTAAAGTTTTTTCCTTTGACAGTAAACTTGCGTGACAGTGAAATATTAAACTGTAATGTGTGTTGATATAAATTCACTCACATAGGAGGTGTAACTAGCATTGCATACTGTGCTATGCACATATGTGATTAATGTTATACTTCTGACTGGCCTTTGGAGAGTACATACTTTGACATGCCCTTATCTGGTGTACATTACTTTGTTTCACATGCCTCTTCCTCTTTCTTCATTCCTAACATTCAAGTATGTGGCCTTTTTCAATATACACACTTCCCCAAATTAGTATATTTATACTGCATTCTATGTACCTTTGATGATCACCACAAATCCTTCATTACAGTATGTCAAAAATATGTTGTACTGTACATTGCACCGAGTACACTTTTCTATAATGTGTTACTACTGCATTCACTGCATTAAGTTTGGTGATCAGTTTGGCTGTCTGCACAATTTTGCAGAGAAAGTTTGCCCATATGTAAACTTATCTGCATTTTCCATATGCATTTATGCTGCTCTACACTGTTCCCTGGTCAGCAACACTGTTTCTTGCAATGAAACATTGCTTGTATCCATGCAAGCATGTTACGTGCCATGCATATGCAATTAGCACTGCTTATCATCGAGCAAACAATAAACTGTATATAGGCTTTGTGCTAAGCCTACATGGAGTTTATTGAATCCCTGGGATGATCTATTATCTATCTGATAAACCCACTAATACAGCTCTTCAAATGCTCAGTGCTCAAAATCTACTAATGCATAAGTATCTTTTATACTGTAATAGTTTCCTCTACTCTCATATGGATGCAGTGTGATTCACAAATATGCTATTGTTAATGTGCATTATTTAATGTCTGTTCATATACATTACTGAATTTCTGTTTAAAAATGTTTGTAATATGTTGGAGTTTTTGTCCCCGGGCTTCCACTGAAAATGGGTTTTTGACTAAACCTAGTTGGAAAATCCTAGTAAAGAAAAGCAAAATCAATAAAAAAATAATAAATGTATGCCACTACTTGCCTCTTCTGAGAGGGCAGAGCAGAAATTAATTTCTACTGAGAAAGGATTTGGGCAGCTTCTCAGGGCCTCCAGTATGTAGTGAGTTTCCATTGGAGGGGAAACTCCTTGACGTTTACTCTTTGAATCATTGTGTAGCTCAACACATTTCTGTGCTTGATTGTGGACTGTACTTTCCAGCATCTACAAGAAGAGAAATGTGGAGAGAGGAAGAGACTCTCACTGAAAGCTCTGGTACTTTGATATTTGCAATAGAACTGCTTTGGTACTGGTTGATCTCATGTTGCTGAAATTTGAGCCTCTACCTGTGCTTGTGAGGAGGGGAGGAAAGTCTTAATGAACTAGAAGTAGAGCAACTTTTCAAGGCCTCCAGAGTTCTGTTATTTTCTGTCTGTATGGAAACTCCTGGTCATTTATTGTACAGCTATTGCATAGCTCAATGCATTCCTGTGTTCTGTGCAGCAGCCCTCAACATAGTTCAAACCAATACAGGAGAGCTTAAACCCGAGGTGAGTTTTAAATGATGTTTATCTTTTTCAGTATAGTGTGTGAGTGTGTGTGTGTGTGTGTGTGTGTGTGTGTGTGTGTGTGTGTGTGTGTGTGTGTGTGCGCTCGCGCACGTGCATGTGTATGTGCCCACATGCTTGTGTGTTTGTGTGTGTGCTTTCAATAGCAGTATAAATTGTTATATTTTAAATATGAATAATCATTGAATGTGTGTGCACTTTTACTGGTAGTATAAATTCTACATTTTTAACATAAACTTTTTTCAGATTAAGAGAACATGAGGGTGGACGTGGATTTTTTTTCAATATGTTATAAAATGTGTTTACTTGTAGGTAGGCTTACTGCTTTAAAAATTCGCTGTGAATGACAATATTTATATTTGCCTTTGTGTTTGAGATTATTCAGTTTTGAAGTGCATTTCAGATTTTCTTTTTTGTGAAGCAGAGTTCTGAAAAGGAGTTGTATAAATTTTGAAATCTTGTGAGGCAGTTACACTATTTTGGTATCCATTTGTAATAAATGACTGAAAATCTATTAAGTGCATTGAAACACTGCTACTGGAATAAGGGAGGAAATAAAATAGCTTTACACAAAAACTAAGAGATGAGAATATTTAATGCTAGTTAATGACCAAAACCAAGACAAAAAGATACAGGGACAAAGAAAACATCATATTCAAGTGGTTGTGTAAAATGTACAAGAATTTTTTTTATCCTTGCACTGTTGCATTGGGAAACTAGTTTTTTTTTTCTCCTGCCATTGGTCCAGGCCTCAACCTGGACTATTCATACTCATCTGGTCCCCAAACCATTTGTGTATGACACTGCTGGCTTAAACACTTTGGCTCTCAGCCAGATTTTCATATGCCTGCATGAACTATAGCACATTGGGTAATGTTTTTTCTCTTATTTACACCAGAGTAATCTTATTTTATACTTTCAGTATGGTCCCATTTGTTTTTGATTTTAGATGTAATGCCTTACATTAGTGTTTAACCCTGTCTTTTCCACCTATTGCTGTTTTCTATTGCTTACCATGCTTATCACTACTTCAGGTTATAGCTGACCTTGCACCATAGTGCTGTCATTTACCAGTTATACAAAACTAATCTAACTTATTGCTTCCACCTCTGACTGTTATTGCTCATGGCTAAAATTTGTAACTGTAATATCATATTTCTGTACTCAGGCTGTTTGAGTGCATGGTTGTGTTATTTAAATGTTTTGCTAGAATATCACATTTCTGCATATCGTTTGTACTTATGGTGGTGTTACTTAAGTGTTCATCTGTTATATCCCATCCCTGCACTCTGTTTTTAGCTTCAGACTGATTTTCTAGTTTCTGCTGTGCTGACAGAACTGTCTAAGTTTATCAAATTACTGCTTACTAAATGTAATGATCTGCTTTTCATTTTATAACCGCTAACAAATATCTACCAGGTATAAGTACACACTTTTTCACTGTTTCCTGCTACAGTTCCTTGTTACCTATCAAGTTCTATGTTTTACTGTTCACCTTTACTACTACTCATGTATAGTGACCTACTGCTTGCTGTCACTGTTGCTTAATTTATTACTAGTTTGTGTTAGTTTGCTATGCAGTTTTGAAAAAAGCAATGTAGAAAGCAAGATCTCCATTGCTTTTTAAAGTGTCTTGCTATGTTAAATGGGTTAGCAAGACAGCTTTAAAAAAAGCAACGGAGATGCTCCGTTGCTTTTTTTAAAAGCTGTCTCTCTATGTTAAACTCGTTTAACATAGCGAGACAGGTTGTAAAAAGCAACGGAGATCTTGCATTCTCCGTTGCTGTAAAAAAAAAAAAAAGAGTTATACTAATGGAAAATGTCCAGACGACCGGACATTTTTCCATTACTATAACTCTGATTTACAACGTGCATGCTGACCAATCAGCATGCACGTTTTGGAATATTAATGGAGGGTCATTGTATAATGGCCAATGATTGTGTTTGCTGCACTGCTTTATTATTACACCAGAGGAGTTGCTGTCAATTGAAGGACTCCTGCTAGTACTTACTAAGCATGCAAACATCTGACCTATATTACTCAACATTTAAGGCTAAGTTTATGCTCTATACTTCTAATTACTGTTTAGTAGCTGCTTCTTTGAGATGGTGTCTTGTATTTGGTTACTGCTCCCGAGTGGTTGCAATCTACTGAGGTATGCTTCTAGTGTCTACCTATATATAACTGATTGCTGCTGCAGTAGCCTTAGCCTTAGTTTTATGGGTTATATCCTGTCAAGAATATAACAGCCAGCAAGCTTCCAAAGCTTCAGGGCATCTTCCACACACTCAAACTGTCAGGGAGATTGAGCTGAGCTGACTAAAAGACAAGTTTGGTCATGAAGTCCTTCAGAGTTTTACTGCCACTGAAGAGTATGCTCCTCTGGCTTTTTGAGGACAGACAGTCAGCTTGTACTGTACTTTTGTTGGGCAGGTAAGTTCCCTTTTGGGAAAAAAACTTTCATTTATTTATTTTTGTCGCTGTTTTATCACTTTCCTGTTCCGGAAAGTTATTTTAAAGGTAGTAGTGTTGTGTTTTAATAGACTGTCACAAGACCTTAATGTACTTATAAAGGAGCACTCATTTTTCCTGTCTGTTAAAAAGTGGTTTAAAATAACTGAAAGCAGTTTTCTGTGGATAAATTGTGTTTATTTTGCATTTATGGGACTGACAGAGGAGAAATTGTGTTTATTTTACTTTGTGGGGCTGACATAGTATTTTAAAATGCTTTTTACTGCATCTTTTTGGCAGTGCCTACCGGCATTTGCTGCTTGTCTTCCCCGAGAAAAGACATACTTTTCAGCTTGACCATGGGACAAAGTAATGGCCCAATGTGCAGTCCTGCTTTCAGCCACAAAAAGAAAAAACTTAAGCAAACAGACTTTGCCACCACAGCAGGCTAGCAGTTTGCCTAAGTTGTAGGTGGGTGACTCTGCTGTGGCCATTTGTTTTACCTCAGATAACTCATCTTGTCTTTTAGTCAACTCAGCTCAAGCTGCTAATAGTTAAGATGTGTGGAAGATTCTCTGAAGCTTTGAAAGCTGGCCGTCTGTTATTTCTTTGGCAGGATATAACCCACACAACTAAGGCTAAGGATACTGCAGCAGATATTATTCAAACAGATACTGTTATAGTAAGTTTAATTACGCAATTATACTTTCTTACTGCATTGCTTTTAAACTAATTTGATTACTGTTTAGTGCTTTTTAATTGGCTATGCCTCCAGAGTGTTTGCAATCCATTAAGGTGTTCTGCTACCCATTTTTTAGGTATGTTTCTGCTGTTTTTTCCTTCCTCTATGCTATATATATATATATATATATATATATATATATATATATATATATATATATATATATATATATATATCGCCTAGCACCTGGCTGACATATTCTAACACCTTTCTCCTACCCACTATCCAACCTCTTCTTTAAAAGTGCCACAGATGCACTATATATTATTACACGGTACTCACCAACTCACTGCCACCTACTCCCAACTGTCCCATCTATACCCACTAACTCTCCCCTAGACTAGGTTGAAAAGCTTTGCCTTAAAATGTCAATGAACTCATATGAACTTGTATATATTCTCTTCCATTGACAACCTGACTAGTATTTTTAGTTTTTCCTTTCTTGTCTTATCTTCAGAACAATTTTAAGATTATCTCTACTAAACATACCGTGTGAACAACAATCATATGTTACCATCTGCTATACTTTTAATTGTAAGTCTAAACCACTATGCTTTTGTAAATATCCTGTGCAATTATATGTTATTATCTGCTATATTTTATAACTGTATGTGTAGACCACAATGTTCATGTCAATATCTTATGTATAGTATGTTAGCAATTGTTCTGGAGTTTTTCTCCCTAGGCCTCCACTGGAAATGGACATCTCTGTCCAGTCGGACCTCCCCAGTAAACAAATGTAAAATAAATAAATAAATAAATATTGATTACAGTTCACAATGATATTTGACCAGAATGCATTATGCATACAAATTACTGCCCTCTTCAGTCTTGTTCTGTCTTGCTTCATTATTTTGTTCCATGTTAATGTTACTGCTTACTCTTATTTATGGATAAATGAAGTCCTCATTACTGCATCTGTTTGTTTGCTGTCATAGCAGAGTTTTGCATAGGGTTTCTCAAGTACAGCTGCACAAGTTCAGTTGTTTTCACAACTATATTCTATGTAGTGTATTCCAAGTACAACATTTTGTCTCTCATTCCATAACCGCTCAACTACCCCAGTTACAGCTGTAGACCAAATTCACTAAATTACTGCTGGTCTTGACTGCTTACAAGTCACTGTTGTGGTTGCAGGTCTTGACTGCTTACAAGTCACGGTTGTGGTTGCAAGTGGTCATCAAGTATATCCATCTTACCTCTTATTGTTCATGATTACATTCTCTAGGTGTTTAGTATCTATCTTTTTCTAGTCCCAGCTCTTGAGTCATTTGCTTGTTCCCCCATTATAGCACATTTTTCTAACTCTTACCATTATGGAGTCCAAGCAAGGTAATACCTATTTGCTTACCAGTTTGCATAAGGACTTCTGAGGCAGAGTAACAACTGCGTTATGTTTACTGACAACCCTTTACCTCTAGATCTCTATAGCACCATTTGTGAGAGATGCAATAATTTATTAAAGCTGGTGGCACATATGTTCTCACTACCCACTGTCAGCAGACGGCAAAATCGCATCAAACCTACCTGTATTATGACGGTCAACAAATCCATGCCAAAGTCACCCAACCGGCTACTTAGCAAACAGTACAATAGAGGTGCACCTGCTTCTTCACCCACACCTCTACTTACATATAGCTCTTCTATGACTTATTATCAGAGTAAGCCTGCTCACTAAGGACACATGGCCTGCAGTGAATCATAAGCTTCTGGTTATTGTAACTACCAGAGTAAAACTCCTCACTAAGGACACATGGTCCTGCAGTAAATCGTACAGTTCTGGTTATTATTGCTACCAGAAAAAGCCTCCTCACAAAGGGCATATGGCCCTGCAGTGAATCATAAGGTTCTGGTTATTGTTACTATCAGAGTAAGTCTCCTCACTAAGGATAAGTGGCCCTGCAGTGAATCATAAGGTTCTGGTTATTATTACTATCAGAGTAAGCCTTCTCACTAAGGACGCATAGCCCTGCAGTGAATTATAAGATTCTGGTTATTGTTACTATCAGAGTAAGCCTCTTCACTAAGGACATGTGGCCCTGCAGTGAATTGTACAGTTCTGGTTATTGTATTATCAGAGTAAGCCTGCTCACTAAGGATACATGGCCCTGCAGTGAATTATAAGCTTCTGGTTATTATAACTTCCAGAGTAAAACTCCTCACTAAGGACATGTGGCCCTGCATTGAATCATAATGTTCTGGTTATTGTTACTATCGGAGTAAGCCTCCTCACTAAGGACATGTGGCCCTGCAGTGAATCATAAGGTTCTGGTTATTGTTTATATCAGAGTAAGCCTCCTCAGTAAGGGCACATGGCCCTGCAGTGAATCATAAGGTTCTGGTTATTGTTACTATCAGAGTAAGCTTCCTCACTAAGGACACGTGGCCCTGCAGTGAATCATAAGGTTCTGGTTATTGTTAATAACAGAGTAAGCCTCCTCACTAAGGACACGTGGCCCTGCAGTGAATCATAAGGTTCTGGTTATTGTTAATATCAGAGTAAGCCTCCTCAGTAAGGGCACGTGGCCCTGCAGTGAATCATAAGGTTCTGGTTATTGTTACTATCAGAGTAAGCTTCCTCACTAAGGACACGTGGCCCTGCAGTGAATCATAAGGTTCTGGTTATTGTTAATAACAGAGTAAGCCTCCTCACTAAGGACACGTGGCCTGCAGTGAATCATAAGGTTCTTGTTATTGTTAGTAACAGAGTAAGCCTCCTCACTAAGGACACGTGGCCCTGCAGTGAATCATAAGGTTCTGGATATAACTCTTCATTCACCAAACTGGATGAGTAGTGCTAAGACAGAGCTGTCTCTTTGGTGGTGAGATCAGGGATGTTACAAACACCCTCAGTATCATCTATTGTCCCACATATAAGTACAACCTTGTGATTACCGAAATGGAGCTAAATGATCGTAGACACTCCATCCTTAGGGAGACCCAGAAATATACTGTTCAGTTCTGCAGCTATATTTTCTGAGGAGGGAAAGTCACTTGTATTGAGCACTGTCCTACCCTTACCAAGAATGATGTCTAAATACCAAGACTAATTAACTGGCTTCAGCAGCCATGGTTGAAAAGGGTCATATAACCAGCTCACTCACCCAGTCATGAAACAGCAGTTAATTTACTTGTATCATTCTATCGATCTGTTATATGCCTGACTAAAACCAGATGGAAAACAAACCATCCTGCTCTGTTGCAAATGGTCTACATCTCACCTCCAATAGCTTTTACATATGGGACAAGAGATTGTTTTCCTCATAATGTATCTTTATGCAAAGTTCAACTCATGGAATACCCACCTTGCAAATTCCAATTTGGCCCATATAAGAGGAGCTGTGTGCAATGCCAGTAGCTACCTACTCAGTATAATATTCTACCTATAAGCCTTTATAATGTTTTGGCTGGAACCCTTACTTACTAATGAAAATATTCATATTCTTATAGTTAAATAAATATGGTGTCAGAGTAGCAATACCAGAAATCCTTGGCTGGATATATTTCTTTCCATGCATTTAGACCCACAGGGAACTTTAGGGATGTACCAGTGTTTATGAGGAACACCATTGCTTCCCAACAAATCATGCATATACCAATCTTGAGCTTGTTTATGTCCTTGTAACACCCTCCCCCCAAAAAATGCATGTAACACTGTTGTCACCTACTGCTCTTCTTATATGCCCACATTTGTATGCATAGATTGCCTAACTCCTACTCAAACGCTGTCCATTTAACTGAACACATTTGTTATGGATGAGTTTTACTACCCTTACAGCAATTAGTAAGTATAAGCAACTGGCAATGAATATGCAAAAGGATTTCTTGATTTGATCCATGCTAATTCCTAATTCAAATTGCTCTTCTTCCCATAAAGTGTAAGAATCATCTTGCTCTTGTCTTACTAGCTGCTCTCAGATTCATGCTGACTCATCAGTAGTAGTTTCAGTGAATGCCATTAGTCCATATCCATAGCACTGAAAAACACTTTCAGACAGAAACAAACACTTTTTTCTGCAAGCAGGAAATCAGTCCTGCTGCCCACTGTAGGGGAGACCCCCCACACCCCCAAGCTAATATAAATACTAATTCTACTGCCCCACAACAGTGGGGAAAAAGGTAACTATAATGATGACTGAATGTTGCCTTTAGTGATATACATCCACAATAATGTCACTTGCAGAAATAATAATCTTACAACTGACCTGCTCCCTTAATCCCACTCTTGCAACACCCCAAATATTCTTCCCTCATTGGATAAACCTGGTCACCTATCAGTAATGTTCTCCCTGAAGACTATCTTCAAAATCCAAAATATTTCTATATGCTGGCATTTCAGTAAATCCAGTTACCTTTTACTTACTGAAATTCTAGATAAACTTCAATGGTACATTTCCCCTAAATGCTCAAGGCAAAGTGCTATTATGGCATTTATCTCAACGCTTCTAAACAGCCTAAATCTTTCTTCTGTCTATGTCTCAGAAACATGGAGAATGGCTGTAATAGCATCATCACTACAGAATGGTATTAAGACTGACTCTGGTAATTATAATCCCTTTAGCTGCATTAGCCTTACCTGCAGACTAATCAAATGTATAATCACTATGCTAATAAACAATGATATAGGCCATCTCTAAATAAAACAGCTTAGGTTTATAAAAGGCTGGTTGTGTCTGCATCACCTGTTTTATTTCTTTCACAGAATTACTTAAACCCTGACTGTTAATGTGCCTGCTCATTTGTTTACCCTTATCTTGACAAAGCATTTGATACCATCACCTATGCAGGTGTAGTCAAACTCTCCCATTCAGGATTAATTTATATATAGTTCACTGGAGGGCAAAGTGACACTGTAACAGTTGGCAGCATCTCCTCAAGCCATTAAAAGGTCACTATAATGTTCTACAGAGCTCTGTCCTGGACTTCATACATCTACTTTTTTGATGTCAAACTTCCTATTGAAAGTCAATGACTAACAATTTGCTGATGTTTGAACATTAGGAACAGTCTTAAATTTCTCATCTGGCACTCATATCCTGTAGCAAGGTCCAGGCCACTCCAATACCTAGCACATTAATCCGAATCACACCATAAATACCAAAAAATGCAGCACAGTTACGTTTGGAATAGTGACTGTCCCCACTGCTTCTACTGCCAGTACTCCCTTCAACTAGATATAATCATCAGATAATTGGGTGTTCTCATCAACAATCAGCTCCCTTTTGACATTCATTTCTCATTCATAGTGAGAAAATTCTTTTACCCTGTTCAAATGATCTCTTATGGTATTTCTTCCAAATGCAAACAAGTCTTTATACTACCATATTCCTCCCTTATTACACCCATCTTCAAATACAATTTCCCCTTTACAGTGTATTTCTCCAATCACACCAATCAGTTTGAAAGACCCCAAAGATTCCTGACTAAGAAGATCTATGGGCAGAGCAAACAACATTATCCTGACAGACTAAAGGCTCTTTCCCTCTGTTGCATTTCTTATATAGTCCTTAGAGATTACTTGCGTCCAACTTTCTAAACAATGAAATATCCAGCTGTCTTTTATTTTTTCCACCTTCATAGAAACAATATGCCAACAAACACCCACTCCAATGAACTTAACCTTCATCAGAAGATTAACACCTGCTGGTATGATAGGTTTATAAACCAACACGTTGCATTTCTCAGGATAAAAACTCCTTTTAATATCAAAGAAAGCAATTTTTTTATCACCATCATTATTATCACCATAAGTGACCCCCTTTTTCATTTTCTATACATGGGGTCAGCGTGTTGCATCAGCTGTCACCACCACTGTTGAATCAGTGCCAGTCTCCTACCTTCTCCAACAGTCATGCCTGACTATCCCAAATCTTCTTTCATGAAATCCATCCATTTGTTAGTTGGACATGTTGTTTCCTCTTGTTCTGTTCCTATTTCTTCCACATCTTCTCCTCTAGATCACCTTTTGCTTTCCCATACATGTGCCCAAGCCACTGTAATCTGTCCTCTTAACATTCTCTACAACTGGAACTCCTTCAGCTTCTGCTCTGATGTCATTATTTCTTCAGCTGCCCCACAGTGTACATTCTACCACACGTCAGGCACTTCATGCCCATCACTTCTAGCTTCCCTAACTGCTCTACCATCACTGCCCAGGTTTTTGTACCATGCAGAAGTACTGGTTGCATCACTTCCCACCTTATACTTCAGCTGTTTCAGCATTCTTCTGTTGCAGACTACCCCTGGCACCCTGTGCTAGTTGGGTGTAGCACCTCTGATTCTATGTTTGACCTCTTCATTCAGATTTTTTTCTCCTCAGCTGTCTCTCACAGATACTTGAAACTGTTTATCATTTCCATTATTTTCCAGTCTATCTTAATAATTGAAAGTTTCTTCTGTTTCCCCCATTTGCTGCCATGACCACTGCCTTGTCTGTATTTAGTTCCTTACCATGTGCTACAGTTTTGCATTCCATTTCCCTATTATTCGCTGAAGTTCCTGTTTGGAGTCTGCTTGTAGTGACCCATTGTCTGCATACAGCAGCTTTGCTTGATATACTATTTCTAACCTGCTTGCTAATGTAGTCCCATCACCAATGTGACCAGCAAGTGGACTTAGAAGCGAACTCTGTTTGACACCCACTCCTACAGAGAACCCTTGTGTGAGTTAAAGCACTTTTTGTATCTGTGCCATTTGCTCCATGTAGATGACCTGCACTGATTCTGCCAGTGTTTCTGAGACTTCAGACCATTGCAGCACTGTCCAAATCAGCTTTCTTTGAATTTTGTCATATGCTTTTTCCAAGTCTAGGAATGCCCAGTTGGACTCTTACCACATCTAAAGCTTCTTCTGTGCTGTCTCTCACCAAACATTGGGTTGGTTGTACTGCATCCTGATCTGAATTCAAATAGCATACCTCCCATCTTACATTCTACTACTTTGCATATTCATTTCTCCAGCACTTTCATGTAGATTGATAGGAGTTTGATGTCTCTGTACTGGTAACAATTGTAAATGTCCCTTTTGCTCTTGTACACTGGACTAGAATGTTTATTCCTCAGTTATCTAGGAGGCATCCTTCTCTCCGTACTTCTCTGAGTACCATTAGGGGCCATTTCTTCCCTACCATCTTAGTCATATCTGTCATAATTTTATCTGATCCTGTTGCTTTCTCTGACTTCATTTTTCTTAGTGGTGCTCTTTCTTCTATAGTAAGTTCTTATGGAATAACCTCCCCCCGCACATTACCTCACTAGACTCCTTTCAACTTTTCAAAAAACAACTTCTATTACATCTTAACAACTTCTGGCTCTGCTCCTGTACCAATCCAGACTAAATGACTTCTTCGCTCTTCAGCCATACCTCCCTACGTAAAAATCACTATCTTTCCCTGCTATTTCAAATGACTAAATTACTGTACTTTTCTTAAAAAAAAAAAAAAAAAAAATATGAATATATAGCTTAGGCTATTTGTTTTTTACCTGTTTTTTTTTCGCTGTATTTTCTACTACACTAAAATGTATGCATTGTTGCTTAAATGTTTAACCTTGTTTTAATTGTGGAGCTTTTCTCCCCGGGCCTCCACTGAAAATGGAAATTATCCAGCTGGACTAGCCCGGTCAACAAATGTAAAATAAAAAAATAAAAAAAAAATAAAATTATTCTTCTTTCATCATTAATTGTACATGGGGAAGTACATTTTTTATTCATTCAGAAGCTGCTGGAAGCACTCCTTCCGTCTGCCTTTGATGCCTATGGACTTTTGAGCTGATTTTTGCTGGCATCCATTATGAATGGTATCTGATGGCTGTATTCTTTATCTTTCTGTCTCTGCCTTGCATGGGATAAACTTTCTTTGTGGTATCTGCACATCCTGAAGCTGATAGAATGCCTCAAACACCTTGTTCTTTGCTATTGCAACTGCTTTCTTAGCCTGTTTGATAGACACCCAGTATTCTGTCTTAACCTAGTCTGTCTTTTCTATCTCACACTATACCTTTACTTCTTTTTTTCTTACATCCTGTACTTCTGCACTCCACCAACAGCTTTCTTTATGTACTTTATTTCTTTTCCATATTTGTCTCTTTTGAACCTAGAGTATTCTCTGGCTACTGCTTGCAGCATCATCATTTCTGCTATGACCAAAACTTTCGCCAGGAATGAGTTTGCTAACTCTGATTCTACCCCAGTGCCCTTAAAGTCTAGAATGGCATTTCCTTCCTGATGTCCCATCCACGTGGACCCAGGCAGCATACTTCTTAGCTCAAGAAATCTGTACAAACCCATAAATAATGGGGAGGACAAAGACACAAAATAGGGACAATTTTTAAATATTGCTCTTACAAAGTTAGAAAGTTGATAGAATTACAGGTTTTGCATTAGTATGAATTCTCTGAAGGGTGTGAAGTCTGAAACTCAAATGTCTTTCATTATTTTCTGACTTCAGTCTTCAATGATTTTCCAAAGATTTCCTATAAAAACACAATTTTGTGAAAATGGACCAAAATTATGAGGCAAAAATCTGGACAGTCTGTGAAACTCTGTACAGCTGAGAGGTATGGCAGGCAGTCCTTATATCTTGTTCTGTCATATTTAGGTCCCCTATTATCAGCATCAACTCACACTGTCCTGCTTTATCTAGTAGGTCTTTTAACTGCTGCCTGAATGCACTTTTTTCTTCACCATCACAACCCCTGCTGCACTCTAGAGTCTGAACGCCATGAATGTATCACTAATTCTAATAATATCCTTCACTGTCTTCTGAATACTTTCCGACATTTCCCACACCATTTCTTGTCTGTCCTCCCTCACCGAATAATAGACTCTAGTTTCCAAGCCACGTTGGTTTGTTGCACTGCCCTTCCACCTTATCTCCTGGATACACAATCTCCATCTTAACATCAGCTTCCAAGCCACATCCTGACAATGAACGTCTATCCAGTGTAACAATCATTAGTTCATTTTTGTTAGGGCTGATTAGTTTTACATCCAACTTAATCTCAACAGAATTATTTCACACTTGTCAAGTTTCAAATGGAAACATCTTCCTTGTTTTTGGGAGGAACACCCTATCAGAGGTCAGGATCAAAGTCCATACCTTGTGCTTGGGAGGCAAAGATCTTAACCATTATGTCAATAGTGTCACATAGGATTTATTATAAATAAAAACATAACATAGAAAGAATCACTTCATTAATTCATGATCTGGTATATATTGAAAATGTTTCTGGTTCCCTGTACTAGAAATATATTTTTGAAATACCAGAAGGTTACAACTCCTTATTTACTTTTAAATTCATTCTAGATGGCTGGAAGTGTATTCTTAAATTTGTGACTGGAGTATGTGACAATGATTTTTTTTTTTAACCAGGGGTATCTAACATATTCTAGCATATTTTGGTGAGGTGGATAAGCTTCTCAATGGCCCACTGACCATAAGGTTAGTATATCCTAGGAACCTATATTTAATCTGTCTACCAGCTGCAATTAGAACATGGAAGAAACTAGGCTGTACTCTATCTGGTTTGAAAATAAGTGACACAATTCTGCCTAGTACAGTCTGATATATAAGGTTTGCATGCAATATTACATTCTTGCATGCTTTCAAAATATAGATGGTCATAATAAAGTACAAAGCATGCAAAGACAATTTGGTATCATACATTTAGAGAAACTAGTTTAAGCAAACATCATTGTAGCACATGGGATAAGTAAGCCTATACAACAAGCTGAAACATAGAAGTACTTGGTACTGACAGATGTTAGATTGGGCTCTATGTTCCACATAAGTAATATTTGTGCCGCAGCCTATAAACAAATTAGGATGTTTGCACAGTTTTATTTTATGAATGTCACTTTCTGTTATAGTGCACTTGTATACTAACTTAATAAGGTCAGGTCCAGAGTATGGTGCCAGACTTTGGTATCCAGAAGGCATAGAATCATTACTGCAGTTAGAAAATGTGCAGGATAAGGACAGAAGATTAATGCATGGATTGTGAGGGTTATTGTACAGAAAAATACTAAAAGAATGAAGTCCCTACTGTTTGAAATACTAGTAAATAATTGATGAACTGATTTTAGGTTATAAAATGCTGGTTGAGATCTTTTCTGTTTATGTGGTTTTGGTGGTTTAGGGCTATAAGGGCATCACAGTGGGGCAGTAGCAGTGTTGTTGTCTCTCAGTTCTTGGCTCTCTATTTTAGTTCACAAATAAAGTGATATCTGTCTGGCGTTTGTATATCCAGCCTGTGCCAATGTGATTTTATTATGGGCACTCCAGCTTTACACTACATGTCAAGGACATGCTGATATATGAAATGTTGACTATGTATACTGTCTGCAGCTGTGCATGCATGTTTGTATGTTCTGTGATGAACTGGTATCTCAGACCAATAACGTCAGGAAGAAAACTTTAATTCCACAGAGCTTTCAGGTTAAAAACCCTTCTTCAGTATGATAAAACAGGTAAATTAAAGCACATAATATACAAACTCAAAGACACAGCCGACCAATCCTAAACATTCATCAATTAAGGGGAATTGATTGGGAACACTTCCCAATTCCAAATATTCCTGGAAACTCATTCTCTGCCACTGTTGATGCTTAAGAGCTTGTGTAAACTATAAATATATTTTATACTTCCAGCTACTAGTAAGAAATGTATATGCAACTGTTTTTCAACGTGTACCACTGAGAATGTGGTGTATTTTGCTACTTGCTTAGTTTGTCAAACGTTCTATGCGAGAATAACTGGACATATTTCTGAGGTTAGGAGAAATGTGTTAACAAATGCTCTAGCAAAACATGTTATGGGAAATACTGTTGAGCATAGATTTGATTTTAGAGTGTTACAAGTTGTTCAGTTAAGTAACGGGAGGTGATAAAAATAATAAACTGGAACTTGTTGAGTATAAATGGATTCTAAAGTTAAATGCAGATAAAAGTCCAGGTTTGATTGCTGCTGTAAGCATAAAACCTGTTTTAAAAGAGAAGCAAATGAAACTGTGAATTTTATTCATTGTTTTTAAGAGTCTTTGAGTATATGCCTTTAAAGGTTCCTTTACTTTTTATTAGCTTAACTGATAAATGTTTAGGATTGGTTGGCTGAGTTTGTATATTACCTGTTTTTATCACACTGAAGAAGGGTTTTTAACCTGAAAGCTCTATAGAATTAAAGTTTCCTTCCTGATGTTACTGTTTTTTTTTTTTGTTTTTTTTTTGACAGGCTGCTTTGTGCCATTGACCAGTTTTTATAGGTTCATAGATTAGTGCTAAGCTAACTGCCCTTGCAAGCCATTTTAAACCTAGCCAATTATCCCTTGTGAGACTCAAACCCTGCACCTTGTGTTTGTAAGGCAAACATCTTAACCATCCCAACCACGGTGTACTTGCTTCTTTTTATGAACTGGCATCTCATCCAGAAGATTTTCTGTCTCTTGCTTGCTTCTGTGGTCAAATCCAGTGTCTCTACAGTCATGTAGAGGGCAAAGCAGGTTTTAGAAAATGAATAAACAAAAACTTTTAGGACTGTTGAGCACTATGCTTATGCTAATCAGAAAGGGGTACTAAGCATAAATTTAAAGGAACAAATGCAGAATCTGCAAGGCAATTCTCTATTCTTCTGATGGGAGTAATACTCTGTGGAATGATTTGCCAAAGTATGGCAAAATAACAGAAAACCTGGGGGATATTTAAAAGAAAGTGAGCATCAAACTTATATGACACATGGACATTAACTGACATCTTGCTCCCTACTTAGTTTTATGATGTTTATAGGCAGGCTTGGTTGGGACACCCCTAAAGCAGTACATAAAAATCCAACATTAATAGACATGTGGTGTGCACACATGGACAGTGAGAAAACACTCATCTCTTCCAGGCAAGTTCTTCCCTGAGAAAAAAAAGACAGAAAAGCACTATTAATTTACATGTGATGCACCAAACAAAATATAAGCATCTCAACATTATGCATATCAACTTGTGAGTAACAGTACTGATATGCAAGTGTTCATCAGCCCCCCACATCATATAACAAGTAAGTTATACCAATACTCTGCGCACCCCCCAAAACAGAATAATCACATAACAACAATAATGTTATGCAGGCATCCTGCAGACACAAAGGAGGCAAGTACACATCATCAATAATTAATCATGAAGAACTGCAGGGAAGCAAGTATGCATCCCCTCCCCCCAAAACACAAATGCAGTTAAACAAACAACATCAAAATGTGCCCTCCTTCCCAGCAAAGGGAAAGTAAACACACAGCAGCATTCTACATATGTAACTCCTTTTTCATAAAAGCAGGTAAGCACATAGCACTGCTATACAATCCACTCAAACAGCAGGCAAGTAGGAATAAGACATTAATATGCAATGCCTCCATTAAGCAATTAAGGATAGAACAACACACCTTCTCCCAAATCGGAGCAATATGTCCCCCCCTCATAAACAGCAGATAACCATATAGCAATATTATGTATGTCCACCAGGCAAAATGTAGGTAAGCACATACATCAATATTCATCATGTCTTCTCCACTGTAACACATCCACACATACATGCACGTGCACACACTCACACTCGCGCATGCGCACACACATGCGCGCGCGCACACACACACACACTCGCGCGCGCGCACGCATGACACACACACACACACACACACACACACACACACACACACACACACACACTCGCACTTGAATCAAAGTAAATAATTTAACTGCTAGTATAATAATACTGGGTTTTTGTAACCACTTACCCCCAAAACTATATTCATCTTAATGATATATTTCTTTTTATGCAAACTTTTTTATTATCTTAGTGTTATATTTTACTAAACAACCATAATACTGTATTTCAATCCATAATTCTTTCCTAACCTACCTTATGATGAATTTCAAACCTTTGTACCATGTAAATAGTACTGTATTGTTTTGTTAAACTCTGTAGTTAATTTCTTTAAAGTTAGTTTTTTGATGAAAATCTCCATCAACAATGTATTTAAATATTTTTTAGTTTTGCTGTCCTGTTTTATTAGCTTAATTTTGGAGCTTATCTCCCTGGGCCACTACTGAAAATGGACATGTATATCCAGTTGGACTAGCCCGGTCAACAAATGTAAAATAAAAATAAATTTTTATACATATTGAAATAGTTTTGCTATACTCCTGATTATTGACACTGTATAACATTGTATTGCTACTTTATGCCTTGTAATAATCCTGTGACATTGCTGTTTAATGCTAATTTATAATGAAAATTGTATATGTTGGAGGTTTTCTCCCCGGCCTCCACTAAAAAAGGGCTCTTCAGCTCAGTTGGACTATCCCAGTCAACAAATGTAAAATAACTAAATAAATAATAAAATAATAGCCACATTTGACTGAAACAAAATTATAGAATCATTGTATGCCTGCTATGCATCCACATTTTATTTTTATTTATTTATTATTATTATTTTATAGGAGTTTCAATGGACTCATTGTGATCTGTTTTCTTATATGAGCTGTTAATTGACTTGCATGAGATTTTTTACTAATTGTTTCAATTGCTCATGACATCTTTAAAGTATCTAAATTGAGATTCCAGTTATTCAGCACCCCTGTGGTGGTCTGCAACTAGGTTGCCTCTTAGCTGTCATCTCTCTGTCTGGTTATTGTCCTAAATGAGAATTATTGTTCTTTCAAATGCAAATATCTTCATTAAGCTGTGGGGTGCAGCCTATTTAGAGAAGACAGTATCCCCATAGGTAGCTTCTGCAGCTATGGAGGCTTTTGTTTGAATATTATTTGTTTTGAAAAGAACTAAACAAAACTTCAGCTGTAGCTATTTGTGTTGTATGTGTCAGACAGCTGTCAGACAGCAGTCAAGGATAATGAAGATCAGAATGCAACTGTGCTAAAAATACACTAACTTCAGGCAGCAAGCTGTAACACAGCTATACCAAGTCTACTTACATTTAGTTTGGCTTTATTTCATATTTTATTTGCTTGTAGTGCCACTTGGAAAATCTGAATAAGTAAGCAAACTCCTGGCAAGCAAAGTGTAAGGTTTTCATTGATGGCTGAAATTCCTAAAGCTAGTTCATCATGGTTACAGCTGGTGTACAGTTGAATTCCCATGCCTAATCCTTTCACAATTCATAAATAAATCATTAATACAGCCAGCAAACCTGCTTACAAGTTAGATTTGTGGTACGCAAATAAAGCTGCCAATCAAAATAATATGCTAACCAAAGTACACCATGTTATGAACTCTGCAGTAAGATGCAATGCTTGAAACATGGTAGCCTGGTCACAAGCATGTACTATCACATAAAATGCAAGAGCAAGGTGATGAAGTGATGTCTGTGTAATATCATATTGCGGTGCACAGTCCAGAATGTTAAAAAGGGCGTACCATACCTGCCCATCATATAACAAGAGCTGGTATCAGAGACATTGTGTATACAAACTCACATACTATTAGGCAAGTAGCCATCACACTCAGTGCTTTGCTCAGAAAGGGTCAATATTTAAGTGTTATTCTGAAAAAGGTCTCCTCCATCCAAAATGAGATTTCAGTGAATGCTGGTATGCATGCATGTGAAATGAGACAAAAATATTAATAAATCGCACTTCATTTGCATGCATACAAGCATCACACTAACTCAAGTTCTGCTCCACAGCTTGTGGCTTACTTGTTAGCAGCTTGTAGAAGAGGCCACCACTGGCACAAAGACTGCTCTGCAAGACCAGGAGTAGAACATTTGCCATTAACAAGTTGTACAATGTGGCTAAAACAGAATTAAGATTCAGCATACAACATACTCTGTTCTACACATCTACAGGCCATCTGTACCTCATAGATAGACCCCTACAAACATATATATGGGCACACACACACACACACACACACACACACACACACACACACACACACACACACCCGCACACACTCACTCACACTCACACACACACACACACACACACACACACACACACACACACACACACACACACACAAATTCATTTAAGAGCATGCAGACATACATGTCAGCATGAGTGGTGACTGACAACTCTCCCATGCCTTGCTGCTATCGCTATACACCCCAACCATTAAGGCTCAGTGTTTCTACATTACCCCACAGACATTGATTCATTCATTCATCCATCCAGTCTCTGATTCTCTAACTCTTTCACAGACATTAACAATAAAAGCTCAGTGGAGACATGCACTCGGCTTTGCTGTGTGTCCTGATGCTCCAGACAGTTGGGTCACAGCTGAGTCAGCACAGGTATAATAAGCCTTATTGTGATGTCATGCATTTCCCTGAAGTGTTCAGAGGTTGTGTGCACTGTCATTTGTATGATTCTGTTCACCAGTCATGACAATGGCAGTCTTGCATGTTAGGCAGTGGATCATGTCTGTGACTCTTCTGCCAATGCAATTGTCTGCCATCAAGAGAGTGGTCAACATGGAGGATGTCAACATGGTGGACTGCCTGTGAGTACTCTCTCCTTACAACTCCTCAACCCTTTGCCTTAATCTTCATAATCAAGAAACATCAGGCTGCAATTTCATCTTAATGGTGATCCTGCTTAAACCAGCAAACCATCTGAATGCATCAGATGTCAACTAGCTAAGATTTACTCTCCAAATACTGCTTACCTTTACCTGGGCAACTATTACAACAAAGGCACATGGTATTTTGAGGCCTAGTTCTACTACTAATAAAGGCTGTATTTAGTAAACAAACTGTGTACTTGCTAAAATCTTACCATGACTAATGATCTGGAACAAATGGGCTTCCAAACAACCAAATCTAAGCTCTCACAAATTGCTTCACCTGAAAAAGAAACCATATCAAAAAGGCAATGAAGATTAAAACAACAAGAACTAAGTAAATCTAGCTCTAAGACTAAATCTGATGTGGCCTACAGCATGAATGATCTGAAATCTGTTCTAATGCCTACACAAACTGCCATTCAAAATTTCTCAGATCAACTATCAAACTTCTGTACTTCATTGGAACAAACTGTTTCTTGTCTAGACCATGCTGAAGCTAAATCAACAGCTAATAAGTAAAAATTGAGGAACTACAAAAACAATTAAAAGCTAAAGAATCTGTTCTAGAAGACGTGCATCAAAAGCTTAATGATCTTGACCCTTGGAGCAGAAGAAACAACATCCTCATTCAAGGAATTCCTGAAACATATGACCATTCCAAACTTCAGGATACTTTAAAGCAGATTTGTAGCTCCTTGCTGGATAACAAGTCTATTGCTAAAGATATTGTAATAAAAAGATCACATAGAGCTCTCTGAAAGTCACAAACCCCTACCAATCCTCTTCAGATGTATGTAAAACTACTAAATTATCAACCTGTCCAAGAAATCTTAAGTGTAGCAAAACAAAAAAAAAAATCATTAACCTGGAACAGCCATAAAATTACATTTGTGCAGGACTTACCAATGCAAATCAAGCAAGCAAGGCAATTGCTTGCACCATTTTGTGCTTTTCTTCTTCCCAAAAAGATCAAATTTCAAATGAAATATCCACGCACCCTAACCTTCTCACAAAACAACCAGAAGTTCTTAATAAACACTCTGTCTGAAGCTAAAGCAGCTTTTTTAAAAGCTTTTGGTAAACTCCCGAAACACTGAAAAGAAAAAGTAGTAGTTCACCTAGCCAGTGACTGGTTCGAGCCCTCTTTTGAAATGATTGCTGCATAAAGAAAACCAAAACAGTTACTTTTATAAAGCCATTTTTTCCCTTTGCTGCAGAGATCACTTAATTTGTTCAAATTTGCTTGGTATGGGCTGCAAGGCCTGTTGCAATGTTCTACGATTTCTGGCTGTAACAATTAAACTGGCAAGCACCAAGCACGGAAACGCATAGTCATCTTTGTTGGTCCTACCTGCCTCTGTTGCTAGTAGTCCCTCTTATTTTGATGCAATCCTCATTGAAGTACTTCCCTGTCACACTTTCTTGGTGAGATAAATTTGAGAATTAACAAAATCTCTACCAAACTCTTTTGATGGAATAATGAAGAATTCCTGGACATTTGATAACTCAGATGTGTAAATATATATATATATATATATATATATATATATATATATATATATATATATATATATATATATATATATATAGGCAAGTACTTTCTTAGTGATCTGGTCTTACACGATCATCAGGAAATTTTAACATATAGCGATCTTCTAACTATCCTCATATTAATAACTACACCTCAAGTCAGATGCATTAATATGCAGTTTGTTCCTAGTATTATTTACAAACTAGCTATTAAACAGCTAGTTAGAAGACTTGGGACTGCATATATCGGATTCATACTTCTCAACCTCTTAGAGCAAAAAAATCTGGACAAAGCCTAAAATGATGGGTGTACAAATGGGGGCAGATTTTAAATATTGCTCTTACAAACTTAGAAAGTTGATAGAATAATAGGTTTTGTATTAGTATGACTTTTCTGAAGGATTTGGAGTCTTAAACTCAAATGTTTGTCATTATTTATTGACTTCAATACTCAGCTATTTGCCAAAAAAGTACAGATTTTAGGAGGAACACACCAAAAATATGAAGTAAAAATCTGGACATTCTGCTAAAATCTGTACAGTTGAGAGGTATGATCGGATTGATAATGAAGGGCTGCAGTTTAGTGAACAGGGAAAAGTAGGGGGGAAAAAGGAAAGGAAGATTGTATTTTTATGAGACAGTTTTAGCTGTTTGCTAGCAACCCTGTTTGAATAATTATAGCATTAATGTGATCCATGTAACCAAATCCAAATCGCATAGTCAGCCAAGCGAAGTCATACATTTTACTATGCAAAATGTTTGCCAATGCATCAAAAAACATAGGCTTGTAAATGAAACAAAGAAGCATCTGGTGTACAAATGAATATGTGCGCCTTTATTATCATTATCATCCAGCCATAGGCATAAAGTCTGCAGTCTTTGTTATGCTAGTAATTTTCATGGATGCATACATTGGAAGGTGTGCTAAAGCTGAGAGGAGAATATTGGTTTATATACTGTCAGTATGTTAGAGAGTTTTACCTAATGTTTGCATGGTACAAATTGCAATACTTTTATTTACAGGAAGTCGTGTGCAGGGTAATCAGCATCAGATATTTGCCTGCTACTCCAACCTCCTCCAAGTACCTGCCCTGTAAAACTAGGACAACCTCATCCATCCTCCATTAACCTCACACAGTTATCAGACAGGACTGAATAGAATTGCATTTGAGGTAATATTCTAATTGCTATTATAATCATATGTTTTAGTAACCCAAGTAAATGGTTCCCAATCACTCTTGGCTGCAATTACATGAAGGCTTGGGGTGATAGATAGATTCAAGTTTTTACTGGCCCTGAAGATAAAAATAGAAATAACTGTTCGGGTCAGCACAATACAGATCATTTTATTTGCAATAGTTGTTGGTGGGTCTTGAAAACTGCCTTATTTGTTTTACTGACTGGATTAAAAACTATGAATAATATTGGGATGCTATTCTGTTTTATTATTTTTTAAAATTAGCAAAAACTGGCTGCTTTGGACGTTATGGCTAAATCTGTAAATAACCATTATTATCTGGAAATAAAGAGCTAAACAGTATGCCATTCTTCCTGATGCTCTATAATCCAGCGGACTTCCGAATATAACATACAAAATTGTAGTACTGTAGTTTTGTTTGATCTGCTCTTTATCAAAGTGATAGTTATTTTACTATATAAGTGAAATATTAGAGACCCTAACTCAATTGTTACCTATAGTGGAGAATCATACTGTTGATGCCAAGTATCCCTGGTATACAAAGCATAGTGAATGTAATATGAAATGCCCATCTGTTTGCAATAACTAGGCTGGGTTTATGTAGAAGCAATTTATGGCTGTATCTTATCTAGGCAGCAGTTAGACATGTATACTCCATTCACAAAGTTTTTACCTTTCTAAATATGAAGAAAATATCTATACCTATGAATACCTATGAACCTATGAATATATAGTAAACATATAACATGGAGTGTAGTAGTAGAGTGTTTTGATATTGTGGTACTTCACATCTTGAGTTTAGTAGCTTATGTATATAATGTTGTTTTCAATTATAAAGTTATTTTTTGGGGGAATTGTATTACTAGTTTCAGTTTAAAACTTTGTATGTTAGTTGACATGGTATTTTCTCTTGCTTAATTCTCTCTCAGTAGTTATATGGTTAGGCACAGTGGTAGCTCTGAGAGACTTTAGTGCTACAGGACATCTAAAAAATGATGATTTTTGTTCTTTTATCTCCAACCATTTTGTGAGGAAAAGACTTCCAAAATTCACCATCAAAACATTATGGACCAAGTTTAAAGTCAGAAAATGTGGGTGGTAGATTCATGGAATGTTAAAAGGTCTACAGGATAAGAAAAATAAACTACTTTTACATCTACTTTAGCAATCAGATGCAAATGTTACTCTTTCTTCCAAGAAACTCATTCACTTAATGACACTTGGAATAAGAATAGAGATAAACCTTGGCTAACCTCATTTATTTCCCCTGGTAGAAAGTCAAATTGAAAAGGAGCAGCTATCCTTGTCAAAAAGTCATTCAATGAGGATATTGTTGAATATGGATCAGACAATACTGGTAGATGCTACTATTTTCATTGTGTATACTCTATATCCTGTAGTGCAAATCAATACAAGTTTATCATACACATCTATAACTTATTATTAAAGTTTTCTAATCATGACTATGTGATAGATGGGGACTGGAATACTGTTATTGACCCCTTAAATGATAGATCTAGCAGTAATAAGTCACACAACACTCAAGCGTCACTGGCTTTAGAAGATCTAATGTTAGACTTCGTCCTAGCTGTCCCTTTTTCTCAAAAGGTTATTCCAAATCTAGTGGGAAATACACATATTACTCCCCATGCTATAAATCTTGGTGCGGTATTGACTTTTTCCTTATCTCAGAAACCCTCTTAAATGAAAAGATCATATATTCAGCCAGTCCTAAATTCCTTTCTGACCATTCTAGGATAACCTTAAAAATTATCCCTCCGAAAAGTCCTCCAAAAACTGTCAACTTCCTAACATGGTCTTTAAATCCAAATCTTCAACAAAGAGGAAATAGTAAAAAAAGTTAATAGTGCTCTGAAAGACCTGAAAACCAGTCTTCCAACCTTGGATATTCCACTAGATGTTTTTGGGCAGCTAGTAAGGCCAAAATAAAAGGGCTGCTGATTCAGAAAGCTGCTTACTGCAAAAAAACTGTCCACAGAAAAAGAAACAAATATACAACACAAAATCCAGGAAATTGAAAAATCACTTAAAAAAACTTCACATTAGAATTAGAAAACCAACTATTCAGCCTACTAAAGGATTTATACTTATTGCACTCGCAAAATCTCTCTTTCCTGGAGATGAAATTCCTTGTTAACTACTCAGATGGGGCTCAGCAGCCCTCGGAGTTACTTGCTAGACTCATAAACATTTATGAACCCCTCCCACGATTTCGCAAATAACTTATAATAATAAACTGTTCACTATCAATAAAGAAATAATGCATATATTTGAAAAAATATACAGGAAATTGTATGGTCCCCAAGATACATCTTCATCAGAGTCCTACAACATTTTCTTTAACAATCTTAAATTTCTAAATATTGAAAAATATCAAGCCAATTCCTTGGAGGCCTCCTTCTTACCAGAGGAAATTTCTGATCCAATTGAGAGCTTAAAAATAAACAAACCCCTTGGCTCTGATGGTTTTACCTCAAATTTTTACAAAACCTTAGTTCCCAAACTGATCCCTATCCTTCTTAAAGTCTTTAATTATATTAGTAAATTTGGCTTTAAGGACTTGTATCTAAATAACTCCAAAACCATTTTCATTCAGAAACCCAACACTGACAAAGCCAACCCAACAAATTACAGGCCAATATCACTTATTAATGTAGATATTAAAATATTCTCCACTATATTAGCAAACAGACTTAAAAAAGTTCTACCCACAGTTATATCCCCAGAGCAATTGGGTTTCTTGAAGGGGAGACAAACATTGGCTAATACCTTTACATTGGATGCAGCTATGCAGCTTTTGGTGAAGGATAAGTTTCCCAGATACCTTCCGGCATTTGATGCCACTAAAGCATTTGATAGAGTTAATTTGGACTTCTCGCTTTTAACATTACAACATTTTAAAATCCCAAATGCATTTATAAACATAATTAAAATACTTTACAATTCCTCATATAACACACTGGCCATCAATAAAACCTACTCTTTTAATGGCACAAGGCAAGGTAGTCCCCTTTCACCTTATTTTTTTAACATATACATTGAACCTCTATTCATATATCTATCACAAAGAACATTTCATCATATACCCAATATACCAAACAGAAGCCTTCTATTATCAGCCTATGCAGATGACCTCAACCTGTATTTTCAATTACCCAACACTGATTAAAATAAATTTTTAAAAACTATCAACATTTTCTGGAAAACATCCAACTATGAAAAAAAACCTTCCAAATCTCTCATATTTCCAATTACCCCACTAAGTCACAATTCACCTCTTTTTCCAGAATCTGAAATTAATCTAAATTATGCATACTAGTATCTAGGTATAAAATTTGAACATAATAAAAAAAATCTTTTCAAAATAATCTTCTTAAATCTCGGACAAATATTGGACATGACCTGAATAGGTGGAAGAACATTAATCTTATTTATTTTATTTATTTATTTTACATTTGTTTACCGGGAAAGTGTGGCTGGACACATGTCCTTTTTCAGCGGAGGCCCAGGAGAAAAGCTCCATTTAGTGCATATACATACATACATAACATCTGAATATGTAGGCAAGACATATCAATGTACATGCATATATGAATAACATCTGAATATGTAAGTAAGACATATCAAAGTACAATTGGCACTAGATGCATTGCATAACTTAACTGTGAGTTATTTAGATCAGTAAAGGATGACATCACACTAGAGTGTAGTACATTGAGATATAGTGCCTTATTTTTACAAGTGATACATAATCTAATAGTACACTAGAGGCATTCTATGAATGAATAAGAAGATATAGATAGTAAGAGAGTGAAGAGGTAGCAGTATATGTAGCCTCAAAGTGTGTATTAGCAGGATTTAAGCAGTGGAGAGTAAAGTAGGTTATTAGAATGTTGGCGAAGTTATGAAGTTATAGTTTCTGAGAGTTTCATTAGTCAGGAAGATTTGTAAAGGAGACAGTTGAGAGTGAGATGTTTTATGTCATGTGATGGTGGAACATGGGCAGAGTGATTTGGTAAGGAGGTGTTGTTTTAGGTTAGTTTTGAATAGAGGTAGGGATGTTATGAAGGTTATGTTGACTGGCAGTACATTCCAGATTTTTCCTATGTAGTTAGCAAATAGAGAATCCCCTGCTTGGTTTTTGGATAAGTAGGTTTTTATTTCTTGCTTGATGGAGGAGTGTAGTATTCTTTTGGCACTATAGGGTTGAAGAAGGGTTTGTAAGGATGGTACTTTTTCAGGATTTGAGCGGAGTTTGTGGGCCATTGTTAATTGTGTATACTGTAGGAGATGGGGGAGTTGTAGGCAGTTGAGTTGTTTGAGTGAAAGGCAGTGGACTTCCTGTCCTATCTAAAGTAGCTGCTTTAAAAATTAACATTCTTCCCAAAATACTATATCAACTTAATGTAACTAATTCTATTATTCCTATGAACTTCTTTAAGAGAATCAACAGAACTCTAAATTTATCTGGTTTCCAAAAACTTCAAGAATTGCTTTCTTGAAACTAATGCTTCCAAAAAAACAAGGGAGGACTAGAATTGCTAGATTTCAAATTATACTATGACATATGTTGCAGTTGAATCACTTTAATAGCAGATCATAACCCCCAAAATTTTACCCATTCTCCACAATGGATCAGTTTATGGTATGTTCATGTCAGATCACTAAACATTAACCCCAAATTTTTACCTTTCATGAATAAATCCATACTAAATGGCCTCAAGTTACATAATCTAATCAAACATAAAATCAATACATTCC
This sequence comes from Protopterus annectens, assembly GCF_019279795.1. NCBI lineage: Eukaryota > Metazoa > Chordata > Ceratodontiformes > Protopteridae > Protopterus > Protopterus annectens. The sequence goes on along the minus strand of NC_056734.1, from coordinate 280,104,071 downwards.
AAAATCTTCTTTCTTCTCTTCACTTAGTGAACATACTTGTCCTTCTGCAACCAGTACATCTAAATCCAAACCTTAAAATAGGCAATAAAATGATAAATTTAGACCAAAACTTCCAAATTAAAAACTATACTATCTGGGACTTCTATAGACTAAAAGATAACTCCTTAAATGAAATTAAAAAATCTCAACTTAAATAACAAATATATAACAATGCTGAGACAAATTAAAGAGCTGGTGTCCACTATTAAAGGCATCCCAGATAGTGTAGTGGAAGAGGTAAATCTTGCACAATCCCTAATGAAATTTTTAAAGTTTAAAACAAGATGCTCTCGGTTACATATAAGCTGATTTCTTCTATTAAGTACCAATCTTCTCTCACATATGCTCAATATTGGAAGGACAAAAATGTCAGATTAACTGAAGTTCAACTCTCTCATGCCATCAAAAATACAATCAAATTTTCTCCCTTTAAAAAAACTTGTGTACACCCAGTTAATGATAAATAATAATGCCTACTACACACCAGAGCAAATAAATAAATTTTTCCTTAACATCTCTCCTCTTTGTCCATTCTGTCCATCAAAGTCTGCTGACCTCTTGCATAGTCTCTGGTATTGTAAATATGCATAAAACCTTTGGAACTCATTAAGGGTCAAACTAGAGAAAATGGGCTATGGAAAATCTATCATCTCTTGAGAATTTACTGTTTTACATATGAACCCAGTCGCTATGCCCAAGTCTGACCTATACATCCTAATTGCTCCTTTTGCATTAGCCAAACTTTATATTACCCATAACTGGCTTCAGAGGACAAAAACAAAGTGGAAGGTCTTTACTAACATGGCATCTAAATACATCATATCTCACAAGATGATTATAGGAAATAGAACCAAATATGTGAAATATCAGAATTTTTGGAGTCTTATCCTTGAACACATTTTGAAATAAGTTATGGCATGAACATATGTATCAAGCTATCCCTACTTACTTTGACTTACGTTGGAAGTCTTTTCCTCTTGATAAATAATTGGTGAAAGTCTCTGACAGTTCATCCTTGATCTCTTAGTAATTTAGTGATTATTTTCTATCTTAACACACAGTAGCACTATTTGTAAATAGTTGTATATAGTTTGCCTAGAATTATCCTTTTGATCACCACTTATTTCCAAACGTATACCTTTTATAATTGTAATGGTTTAACTGAATATACCTGTGACCTGTTTTCTTAGAAATCATAATCTGAAATCTTAAGAAAAGACGTTAAGAGGCACTTATTTGTTGTTGACATATCAAGGTGTATTCGTTCATAAAATAATGTCATTTTGTTTTTTCTTTTCTTTCTTATGGTTTATGCAACAAGTATTTGAAAATACAACAAACTAAATGTTGAAAAAAGAGAATGGTTAACATGACACTACACCAGCAGTAAATTAAATATACAACTACAACTAAGAAGTGAGGAAAAGTCTTAACTACTTTCCTAATTCTCTCACTACACTAAATCTGCTGTGTAGTAATCCTGTAACTTGATTGCCTTATTCTGTGTAAATAGAAGGCAGCAATATAGTCTAATGGATACATTTAAGATTTGCAGAGATTACAAATCATTTGCAATTATGAATTTATAGACTTTCCAGTTTGTTTTTTCATTTAAGACAATTATAGATAGTAATTTAGCAACCGTACTTCAGACATCCCTTTTTAGATTAATATTTTCTCCATTTCACAGACAAACTCAACTGTTTGTATTTAAATGTTCTATGAATTATAAAAGCTGTCATCTGAAAAATGACAAATAAGTTGAACTTGAGCATTGCAAGGCTGACAAACAAATGTATAACAGTACTAGGCTTAGTAAAGATAACTGAAGAATAGCCAGTTGTTTGTAGAACAGGGACAGCATAACATATAATGTAATATATAATATAATATAATTTAATATGATATAATAATATAATATAATATAGTGACATTTGAGCAACCTATTCCTATCATTGCATACATTTTAAGAGTGAAAAATAAAATGCAAATAGTTGAGGTTACTTTCAGCCTAAGTGGGATATTCTAAGAGGGCTGAGTGGCAGCAGTAAATAGAAGAGTGATGATTAGGACTGCATTGTTAAGCAATGGCTAAATGCATATGTAACACCACATGCTAATGTATTAACATTTCATATGTGGATAGCATTTCACATAAGCTGAACTGCCTACAATGACTGAGCACAATAAGTCAGATAAAATACTATGCTTTCTGGTCAGCCTGGAATAGAATCTTAAATCACGTAAAAAAAATGCTAACTGCTTCCCCTTCCACTTTAAACTGATTATGCTGTCAGACGTAACTTCAATATATGATAAATAACTATGACCGTACCTCTCAACTGTACAGAAATTCACGAAATGTCCAGATTTTTGCCTTATATTTTAGTCTGTTCTTCATAAAATATGCAGTTTTCTGGTAAATCACTGAGGTTTAAAGTCAGTAAATAATGGCATACTTTTGAGTTTCAGACTTCATCTTCTTCAGAAAATGCATGCTAACACAAATCCTATTATTTGAGCAACTGTTTTAAGTTTATAAGAGCAATATCTAAAATCTGTCCCTATCTTTGGGCTTGTATTTTCCATTTATTTTAGGCTTTGTCCAGGTCCCAGCTATATAATAGACAGTATAGCACAAGGCTGAATATTAAATGCCTTTATGTCTAACATCTCCATAAATAAAATGCACTTAGGTTCACTTCTGGCAAATTTGACACAGTACATGGACAATTCCATCCTAAGATACTTGGCCTCACCCATTAAAACATTTCAGTCTGACCTACAGCTATCCTTTACTAAAAGAGAAAAATGATTAATGCAATCTATTTTACTTTTAAATGCCAACAAGTCTAAATTCATATTATTTACTATCTCAGTCGTACAATAATATGACTATAATGACTTCATCACCTTGGTCAGCAATAAAGCAAAAACTGAGTTTCTACCTTGTACAAAACTTCTTTGAGACTTCTAAGATGAATCACCAACACATTTTTTTAAATTTGACCAACATATCCAGAATATGTAATAAACTGTTAACCAAACGCTTGTGCTGCTTTCTATAGCTAAACTTTAATCACAACTCGTACCTTTCTATTGCCAAACCTCCTATATACAGTCTGAATATTCATTAACCTACATTGTGCATTGAAGGCATATCAGCAGAGTGTGCTTCTCTGTACAGTATCTAATATACACATTGTATGTGCTTATGCACTGCGACAACAGCAGTGATAAGGGTAGACTTGCAACTGTTTACATGACATAAATAGCTCAGATGTGAAAAGCTTAAATGTGACAAACATACCAAATTTCTTATTGACAGACATTTCTTAAATGACCATAATGATGTAAACCACCTGAAAACATCTAGCCATTGTCTATCTTGCCAAAAACAATATTAAGAATAATATTCCTCTGTCTTTTTGAAAGTATGTGATTATCCATCAAAAGACTTTTCACAAATATATGGTACTTCTGTACTTGATCTGTACTTCATTGTTCCTTTTTTACCAAGACTTCAATTACTTGAGTATATATAAGTTATAGTCTTAAAATGATATGCAGTGACTTGTCCTTATTGTTTTTGATATAACTACTAAATTTATGATTTACTTTGGTGCATTTCTGTACTAGAATGATGAAAATGTGTACTATGTCCAGTTGGACTTTCCTATTAGTAAACAAATACATGAAATAAATGAATGCATACATTTTCAGGTAGCAATAATGCACTGGCATGCATCATTATAAGCTGTTTTATGGGATGTAAAAAAAGCACTCTTTGTACTTTTGTTTTTATTGTGTGTGATCATCATCAACCCTTTTTTTCTAATTTTACACATGGGGTCAGTATATTGTATCAACTGTTCCCACTTTTTTCAATTCAAAATCACTCTCCTGCCATCTTCAACAGTCACACCCAGTTATTGTAGGTTTTCTCTGTTACAGTCCACCCATCTCTTGGCTGGAAATTTTCATCTCATCTGCTCTGACACTCTCATTCCTTCATTTGTCCTGTGGTGTGTATCCTGCTACCCACCTCAGGCACTTCATGTCCATCAGTTCAAGCTTCCACAGTTGCTATGTCTTCACTGTCCAGATTTCTGTGCAGTACAAAAGCATTGGTTGAAACATTGTTTTGACACTAACACTACTACTGCTTTGGTATACATTTGTCATATACTACTCCTGATATATTTTGGCACTTAACTGCAGCACCTCTGATTCTAGCTTTGATCTCCTCATTCAGATTTCTGTTTTCCTCCACCACACCTTCCAGATAATTCAAGCTGTTAATGTGTGCCACTATTTTCTTTCTGTCACAGGTTTCAGCTTCTTCTTTTTCCAATAGCTGTCATAAGCATTGCTTTGTCTATAATCGGTTTCATCCCATGTCCCTTCAGTTCTGCATTCCAGTCCCCTATCATTTACTGAAGTTCTTGTTCATAGTCTTTCTGCAGTACTAAATCTTCTGAATACAGCAGCTTTGTTAGTCTGTCTCCACTAATATGTTTGCCAGTGTAGTTCAACATCAGTCTAAACAGCAGTTGGGTCAGAGCTGAACTGTGATGCATACCCACTCCCCTGGGGATACCTCTATGGGTTAGAACACTACTCATACTAGTGCCATTGGACCACTGTGCATAGACTGAACTAATTCTACCAGTGTTGCCAGGACTTTAAGCCATCATAGTACTGCCCAGTTCAGCTTTCTTGGGACCTTGTCATATGCTGTCTATAAGTCTAGGAATATGCATTTGAAGTTTTCTGCCCAAGTCAGCTTTCTTGGGATCTTGTCATATGCTGTCTACAAGTCTAGGAATGTCCATGTGAACTCTTTCCTCAGCTTCAGCTTATTTTACACTATCTGTCTCACTGTAAACACTGAATCAGTTGTACTGCACTCTCATCTGAAATCTAAGTTGCTTATCTTGCGTATTACTTTATACTGCTTTATTTATTGGCTTATCATCACAGTCTCTAACTCTTTCATACAGTGTAACAGGAGTTCGCTTCCTCAGTACTGCCCATATATCTGCTGCAACTTCATCTGAACCGGCTACTTTCTCTAACTATATTTTGCTTAGTCTGCTCTTAATACTTCTACTTATGTAAGTTCTCCTTCCCTTTTCACTACTGGCTGTGAGGGTGGCAGTACATTCACTTCAAGGTTTTCTTCATTCAGAGGTTTCCTTAAATATTCCTTCCATCTGACCTCGATGTCTGCTGGATTAGTGAGCCTGTTTTTAATGGCATTCCTTCTGAATGGAGTCCGTCTGCCAACCCAACTATTTCCTTTAGTTTTCTATCATTCATTTGTAGCCTAATATGGCTTCTTTTTGTCTGACAGAGCTTCTCCAACACCTCTTTCTTTGCTATTGGAACTGCTGTCTTAACCTCTTTGTTTGCCCACCAGTATTCCTTCTTAGCCTAGTCCTTTCTCCTGCCTGCTTTTTATTGCACTCCTTTTTAAATAACTTCCTTGATTTTTGCAATCCACCACCATCGTTCCTTATGTACTGTATCTCTATAGTTGATTTAGCTTCATATCTGTTCTATCATCTTCACACATGCTGTTTTGAGACACCACTATTGTTCCTTGACTCCTTCTATCTCTTCTTCTTCTTCCTGAGGAGTTAGAGCCATAAGAACTTTTTTTTAGGTTCAGTCCTTCAGTTCCAGTCAACTTCCAGGTCTTCAGCCTAGTCACTTAAAGACATTTCTGACAACTGCTTGCAGCTGATTGTAGCCATCACTGGTTTACGCTAGGGCTGACTCTTTCACTAGGAATAACATTGCAATATTTTTTGTTCCTGATGTTCTTTCTTTAGTAAGTGGAAGTCTGTTTGAGTTGTATACTGACCACTCCTGTATGTGATCATGTGCTTGATTCTCTTGGTAAACCATTAGTTGCCAACCATTAAGCCATTTGCCAAACAGAAGTCTACAATGGCTTGTCCTTCATTATATTCCTATTGCTCAGCCATGTGGACCCAGGCAATTCCCACAATCTTTTCTGTCTGCCCCAATATCAAAACTTCGGGTTCCTCGTCACTACTTGAGATATAGCCATATAAAAACGTGACATGTAAATGTATTTAGAAAATGATCTTTATATATACTCACATTTAATGGTTGTTGTTTTTTCTCAGTGTGTTAACTTACTTTTCACTAGTGTTTAACAAGTAAAAAGTGTCATCAGTTTGTAGTCTATTAACACTTAGTATCACTGTGCCCACCTTCTTGCTGTTACATAGGTAATCATAACCAAGCTCAACTGGCCATTCAGATGTGTCAGTTACTTTTCTTTGCTCCCTAAAATGAAGGAGCCCTAAACAAACATCTGTTCAATAAAAGCAAATTAGACAAGTTTTTTGATACTGAATTTTCCCTAAACAAATGCATGCATGCATCTGAATTGCTCATTATTGTGTGCATACTACAGCTGCTTGTGAGTCTCTCTTTAATTTCAAGACAGGAGACAAGTCACATAGTTACTTCCTGACTGCAAATGGGAATAATGTACCTCTTTCAGATAGATTGTATTCAAAATTTCACTTAGCCTGTATCTTCAACTATCTGAATGTCAAAAATGAATCAGACCAGGGTAGCACATGACAGTATATTTTTTTTAATCCAGGAGTAACATTGCATCTTAGTTTATGTACACTAATATGGGAATCTTTTTAAAGACTGAAAATTTCAAGTCATGTCCTGTTCCTAAATGCAAAAATGTGCAATTGTATGAGCACACACAAATAATTAAGCTTTCTCTGTGGAAATATAGAATTTTGTTTAACATTGAAGTTTGTTTTATGTTTTTTAGTACACTCATTATCTCCCATTATGGTTATTTCTGCCTATTAGTTAGTTATTAGTTATACATGCTGTCTTGGAAATCACACTAAATTTCATACCGCATAAACATAGTTATGCAATGTCAAATAAGTACTATATATAAATACGTATTAATGTAGATAGTATGCTTATGCATTTTTGTTTGTTTATTCTTTACTCTTCTTTTCATATATTGGGATGTTTCTCCCTGGGTCCCCACTGCACATGGGTCTATATCACTTTGTCGAATGGCTATTCGGCGAATAGCCATTTGCCAAACACCTATTTAGCGAAGCAACTCTTCATCGATTAGCAAATTTTAAGTAGGGCAAACAAGCAGTTGGCCAACTGAACAATCACAAAAAAAAAAATGTAAAACCTGCCAAGGTGGAAGGATGTGCCCCCCAACACCCTTCCCAAAGAAATATACTAACTCTGAGATCATACTACACTGGGGCAAGTGGAAAATTCCAGATGGTGGCCAACCGTCGGTTTGCCCTAGTTAAAATTTGCCATTTGATGAAGAGCAGCTTTGCAAAATAGGTGGTCGACGAATGGCTATTCACTGAATAGCCAGTCAATGAAATAATATAGACCCACTGCACACTGCCTCAGACTATGAAGGCCCACCTGGTTAAAGTATAATGTGAATTAAATACTATGTTCATTTAAAAAAATAGTAAATCAACTTTATACATGTACCTAACTTTATGCATGTAGACAGGGGCATGTAATTAATAAGATCAAAAGAAGTTTTAAGGTCAATAAACAAGGCACTTGTTAAATGGCCATTGTCCACACATCAGACAATGCTGTCAGAAAGGGCTAGAAGAGTAGTGATGGTACTTCTAGCATAAGTAAAGCTGCACCAGATCTTTGATAGAATATTGTAATATATTTGAACTTTTGTTGAAAAACTACTTAATTTTGTAGTTTAGCAAGGGCTGGAAGTAATGAAATGGGTCTGTAATCAAAGGTGTTGGTAATTATGTGAAGGCTACAAAAATCTTCTTTCTTCACAGACAGCATGTCTGTACAGAAGAGAAAGAGATTAAAGAGCTGGAAGATTGGATGCACAATCAGTTCTTTGCGTATTTTGAGAAACCAAGAGAAGAGATTATCTGAGACAACTTGTCACAGAACTTGCTTATTGTCAAACCAAGTCAAAAACTGAAACAATATTATTCTCTTCCAAAGACTGAGGCAACTGGTTACACTATTCTCTCTCTCTTTATATATATATATATATATATATATATATATATATATATATATATATATATATAAAATCAACAGCTTCTTTATAAAGCCAGTCCAGAGTGCTGTCTTTGTTTTACCAAACTCCAGTCAATTCACTCATCCCTTACCTTCTAGCACTCTATTTTACATCAAACTCTGTTGTCTACCTCCAGTTTCCAAAGAAAGAAGATTGTTGTTGTTTGTTTTTTGGCTTTTTCCCGGTAAGGGATCGCCACAGCAGAACTTCGGTCCACTAATGATTGGCAGTAGATTTTTACGAAACACCGAGGTGCCAGCTCGATGCCCAACCTTCACTGAAGGCACACCCATTTACGCACACATGTCTTTGGAACGCTACCCAACCATGGGGAGGACATGCAGACTCCACACAGAAGCCACTCCCAAGCCAAGCTGAGAATTGAATGGGAGAACCTCTTGCTGTGAGGTAACAATGCTACCGCTGTACCACCTCGGCATTCTTTCCAAAGAAAGAAGATGATAGTCAATAAATGCTGTCTTCTCACTTGATGTTGCTTTTGTTTAACCGACATTATAAACTCATACTTGCCATGAAGAAAAATCACAATCGTTAAAGTCACATACTTTCAAACCTCTGACATACCCAACTAAGAATCCTGATAAGTGCTTCAAATAATGTAAAATTATTTCCAGTGTGGTCCATGCTCTTTTTGTGCTAAGTCATAAGAGGGTTTCCCTTTCATTATCACCAACTTCAGGTCAGGCTACTGATTCCTGGCCCATTTCACTCTCCATTTTTTCCTCAAAATCACCTGTCCTCAATTTCTTTTCAATGCTTCTGCCATCATAATATCTGCAATGCAATAATACCACTTTATCATCAAAATAGCACCAAATAAGCAAATTTAACAAGTAAAAATAAACTATTAAAATGCAAAAAGTAGAGAGATATCAAGCCAAGAAAAGCACACCAAGATCCTTCCCTTGTATTCACATGTTTTAATGATTTGCAAAAATGTAATAAAATATTAAGACCTGATATCTACCCCTTTATTAGAAAGGATGTATTAATAAAAAGAAATAGATAAGACATGATGACTTATTACCTTGGACTGATAGCAAAGGTCTATATCATGTCAGCGAAATGGCATTACAGCAAATGCCATTTCACTGACACATAGAGACCAAAGTTGGAAAAGAGAGAAAGCTCAGGTCAGCGATTTCTTTCCCAGGGAAAGAAATCACTTGGCCTGAGCCATGACATTGCCCTTTACCCGATTGTAGTGTGATCTCGGAGTTGGTATATTTAGTTAGAGGGATGTGGTTGGCACAGCCCCTAATATTGGGGGATGTAGTGGGCAAAGCCCCCCACTTTTTAATGTTTTAAATGGTATGTTGTGTTTTGTTGGTTCACCGATTTTTTTCCATGGGAAAAAAAATCTGTGAACTGAGGTTTTGCTCTTTTAAGATTTCGGTCTATATGTGTCGGCGAAACGGCATTTGCTGTAATGATGTTTCGTTGACATAATATAGACCCAATAGCAAATATACTTGTGTTTTCCCCTGACAAGAATTAATTAAAGATAACACCCAGCTGTTTCTAATCTCCGTAGCCTTTTCCATTACAAAATGCCTCCAGCAGGATGGCATGGGATCCTATCTATGCTCAAAATGATGGACATAATCGTATATTCTCCTGTCCAGTATGCTGTTGCTTGCTTGCATTATATGACCATTGACAACGGTGAATGATATTCCCATGTACTAGGATTTTTACCTATTCTGGATTTGAGGTGAGTAAATCAGATGTACAACTGGTATGGAAAGATCCAAGTATCTAGGTATTTCCTGCAAAATGGGCTGGTAACCCATCCATCAGAACAAGTATGAGAGATGTTATAAAAAAATAGCTGAGGATACTCACTATAGGGCAAGTTATGGCTTTTTTTTAATTTAGCTAGTTATTGCAAGATTCAGATTCCATTCTGTCATAGCAGTGTGCCCTCTAGCTTTTTCCTGGCTGGTTTGCCTAAGATAATGCTCCCGGCAGACTTAACTGGCATGATGAAAATGCATGACCCTGAGATAAAATGTTGTTTTCAGAGATGATTTCTGTGGTGATTGTGTGATTACTGTCCTTGATTTAATTAAGGATTTTATTATACAAATAGATGCCTGTGATTGTGTGATTACTGTCCTTGATTTAATTAAGGATTTTAATGTACAAATAGATGCCTCTGAAGTTTGAATTTACAGTGATATCCCAGATAGATTAGGTTGAAGCACAACATATTTGCTACCTTAGTAGAAAGATAAATATCCAAGAAATTACATTAGCAACTGTTCAAAAGGAATATCTGTATATAAAAAGAAGCATAACACCTCTACAGTAGTTTTGCTGGTCTGAACATTTAGATTAGTAACATGTTATGCCCCACTCCAGTCGATGTCATAGAATAAAAAGGTAACTTGAAGGACCTAGACTGACATGTGAACTTATAGATTTTCCATCTTGCTGTTGAACATAGGCCTAGAGTGCAGTATGCCAATGCCAGTAGACTTTGTAGAATGCACGGTGTATTAATGATGGTAATTTGACACCTTCAGGCTGGACTGGCAAAGGGAAGTCTAACAGAAAGGTGTCAGATCTGCAACATAGAGGTTTACCTCCCAATTGCACCTTAGATGACTCAGCTTTGACCAGTATCCAAAACAGTGGAAAATTAATGTGGGAACCGACAGGAATGAGTGTCAGGGTATAGACAGAGTTCTTCCACAAGAACTCTGCCTGAAGGAAAAGCAGGTACAGTAGAGAGTTGATTATCCGAACGTTGATTATCAGAAACGTCAATTATCAGAACCATTCTTCCAAAGTTTTTAGGTAGGAAAAATCATAAAGTCTGAATATATAAATATTATCTGTATCTGCCTTAGCATGTTTTTTGAGCTTGTAGCCAGCTCATGTGTGAAAAATATTCTTTATTGTCCACTGGAATCGCTGAATGGTTAAAAAGTGTATTCCTGCATGCAGAAAAAAACAAGATTTTATAAGTTGTTTTATCCTGTTCATTTATATGTTTGATTATCCGAACAATTTGATTATCTGAACTACGCTAGGCCCCACTTAGTTCAGATAATCGACTCTCTACTGTAGTACAGCTCTTATACTTGGGGTTTTGTGAGTATGAGCCTGCACAACAGTGCATTGCTTTATAGTCAGGGCTGTAGGTGCAGGATGAGCACAACCACTGCAGAACTGGCATTATAGGTGTTGTACTGCACTTTCTATTCAATGGGGGAAGGGCATGGTGCATACAGTAACAATCCCCTGATGATGTAACACTGAAGGCACCCCTTTTGCTTTTCCTGTTCAACTTTAGTGATTAGTCTCTGAGCTTCTCTCACCATGTGACCTCTGTAGCTCAAGGATGGGGGTGGTTCCAAAGGAGGATAGTGTTTTTCATTGGACCAAAGTATGATCCATAAAACCGCATAGTAGGGCAGAACCTGGCATCTGCATGCAGGTATGTAAAAGCAGAACTATTGAACTTTGTATGGCCTTGCAACATGGTGGTATGAACGTGGCATTTCAGTGGTCTGAAACATATTTGGGAAAATACATACAGGATACAAATGGAAAAATCTTAATTTCCTTGGCAAGGAAACAGGAGCTAATGAGAAACTTACTGCAAACTATGGTATCAGTAAATGTAATGCTTATTGGCCAGTGCCAAGACGTTTTGTATAGAAAAAATTCTAGGTTACTAAGTGAAGAGGAAATGGTATTGTCTCAAAAGTGTATTTTGGATGAAAGGTGCTGATGATGTTTAAAGCAGAATCCTAGTCAGGAAATAAATATGAATTGTACAGCATTTCTGTGCAAAGAAATAGATTGTTTTCTGTCCCATGCTGAAGAATATTGAAAGTTTCTCTTCTGGGGAAGTAATTGTGTTTTTCTCTGAATTGTAATCACTCTATCTGTCTATCTATCTATCTGGTTATCTATCAGTCTATCTATCTACCTGTCTATCCATCCATTCAGTAATACATCTTCTGTTAACTAGGTAAGTGAACTGGCCCAAGAGCCCTTTCAGTGACGAGAGTCAAGAAGGCAATAACAATAGACATAAGTAACATTTTAGCAACCTAATGAATGAGTTAAGTTACAAAAACAAATCGATGTGCATTAGTCTACAAAGCAAAAAAAAAGTTCAAGTACTGCAATCCATTAAAAAAAACAACAATTCACCAAATATAACCATTTCACATTAGTCTTACAAACAGCATTCTGGGGTCCCTAGCTATTACAAAGGTTTGCTGTTATATAGCAGTATAATTTTCACAGCAGTATAGTCAAACAGCATTCTCAGACTGCCAGTTTTGTGGAATTGACTTATTTAACAAAAGCTGACCGATTAAACAAGCAGAAAAAGATTTGCCTTTTAGTAAAGAAGGAGCATTAGGACTAAACATTTTATTGCTTCAGTTGTCAGGTAGTTCCCAATCCAGGTTGTAATGGCAGCGGTTTGTGTATAAATGCAGTGATCAAGCAGAATGTGACTTTGTTATTTAAACAGTACAGACAGGCTGAGAAGCTGACCTACATTGGTCGTATTGAGATATGTACTGACAGGGTCACATAATGAATTGCGCACTAC
>NC_056734.1:279991313-280088813 GCF_019279795.1 Protopterus annectens | reverse complement strand
GGCTGATACTCCAGTTCACTGGCATCATCACAATATACACCAGGGAGACATAGTGGGAAGGGTACATAAGCAAAGGTGTCCTACAAATGCTACAATTAAAACAGTGCAGGTCAGAGGGTAATTTACAAACTATCCAGGCTATGGCAAAAGTCTCTGCTGCTTGTTGTCATCTCACTCTATCTATGGTGAAAGGGACAAAACAACCTTCACAAGCAGGTGTAGATGAGCTAAAAAGAATAACACAAATCTATGCACTCACACATGTATGCGTAACAGCAAAGACCTGGAAATGTGCCCACAGTCCAGTGTGTGAGTACAAGAAAGCAGAAGTCTGATGTAATGCCCCCACAGCCTCACAACTGAACAACCAGGCATAACCCCACAATATGTAGCAGTTCTAAGATATACAGACAAGCAGAAGACACAACACATACACAGGCCTCTCAAGTAGCCCATCTGGCTTGTCCTGATGTCTGATAAAAGGCTTCATTAGCAACAAGTATTTGCATTAAAAAAAGTTTAAAAGAACAGTTTAAAAGTAGTGTCAATAATTGCAATATCATTTGAGGTGTGCTTGTTGTAACCTCTGCTTCACACTGCCAGAGATCTTCAGGTGGCAGTGCTGTGACTCATCATACTGGTGCCTTCCCTGTTCCCCAGTCCTGAATGGCAAAAGCCTTACTCAAAAGCTTGGTCTTATCAAACTATTCAATCACCTTCAAAAATGATCTTGCATAGTTGCTCCCTGAACTGGTTGCGTAAGAGAAACAGTATGAGTTTTGAATCTGTTACACAACACCCAAGCACTCTTTGTGAGGCATTAGTTTAGGCAGCCACTTCCATAAGTATCTTGTACAACAAATTGACGGTGTATGATTCACAATGTAAATGTGAATTCTGAATTAAAACAAGTGCAGTCATGACATGTGAGATACATGTGCAGACAGCATGCACGAGCCCTCAAGTATAGCTTATCAGTGGCATTTGAATACCTGCTATACAAATTATTATACATTTGCAGCTTAAGCTGAAATGCTACGATTTTAAACACCAAAGTGTACAACAAAAAAGTAGCAACACCAATAAAGCAGTGTGAAGCAAGTTCCTGGGAGCAGAGTAGCATTCTTAAAATAAGGCACAACCCTGAGTACATGCACATTATTTTGCAGTGCTGTGGCAAGATCTGCTTCTCAGATATGTTATATATGTGAAGCCTTGCCTTGGCATTGGCTAGATGAAAGAACTTTTTTACAATGTTCTTATTTTTGCCTTGATGTATTTATATACTTATATATTTATATTGTTATTTTTACTTTTATTTTATATATATTTTTAATGTAAATAATGGTGGTTGAAGAAATGTGAATATAATTTGTGTTTGTAGAGCAATAGAATGAGGTTGCTTTTAAAAAGGGGAGGGGAGTGTGATGATGTCATGACTAATTTTACTAATTTGATTAATCACTGATTTGGTATAATATTTAAACTGATGGAGAAGCATTTTATCTTATGAAGTCCAGTGTTTAGTATGTAATGTGGATAAAAGCGCTTATCTATTTGCAAATGTTTTTAGTTACTGGTTCTATTAAAGTTGTTTCTATTGAGCTTTTAACCACCTGTTTTTTGTTTTATTCAGCTGTAATTGTTTTAGATTTATGAGTTTGTATCTGGTTACAAAATGTAGCCAGAACAATAGTGTTTTGTTTATATAAACATTTGAACTTGCATCAGACCTTGAACTTGTGTTAAACTAAAATACAAATTTCTTTTATAAAAAAACAGCATGCCCAATGTCAGAGATGTACCCAAAAATTAAAAAACAAATGCAAGATGCAAAGAAAGTCCATACAATTTTAAAATGTATGCTCTTAAACATCTAGCATTCACATTATAAGAATACTTCTTCTTACTATTATTACACAAACGTAAATCTGCAGTGTACTACTCAGTGACTTTCTGTATTAAAATAATCGAAGGATGTGTTTTTACCCAATATTACTTTCTTGAACCAGACACTAAATTCTGCATAATAATCTGCAATATTTGTCATCGTATAACCTGCCCTGAAAAAAACAGCTGCATCAAATTCTAAAGGAGTCTGCATGTGTGACTGTTCATCAAGGTGGGGAAGATATCATAGACTTACGATGACATGTCATTCATTTTGGCCTCAAACTCCTGTACTACTGGAAGAAGGCATTTTCCATTTACCAAATTATTCAACACTTGATGGTGTGTACTGTTAATGTCCCCATACTTTCCTTACTACCTTCAAAACAACTTTTTTAGTCACTTAAACTACCTGTCCAACACATCTTGCAACCCAATTTCTACTTCAGTCATATGCACATACTAAAAAGATAAGAAAGTGTCAAACAATCTCAGTAAAGTGTACATGAAGCCTTAAAGAGCATGCACACACTTCCAGAATTTTTTATTCTGACCAAACCAGGAAAAGGCCAGCACTTTATTCTAACAAACATAACTGCAACGTATTATGTGATCTGTATGAGCAATTATTCTGCGGTCTGCATGCATTATAACTAAATTTTATGCAACATGTGATTATGATCTGTACATATATACACAATTTTAGCACAAATTAGTAAAACCAGTTAGAACCATCACTCTCTGTACAAATTATTTTATTTTCAGAAAAGGTCTATTGCAGGTCACAAACAAAAGCTTAACAGCTATATTGCTCAGTGGATTATGGCACAAGTCTCTTTACTGCAAGCAAGAAGTAAACCCGACTGTAAACAGCAAAGCCATTGTGTTTAGTAATAAGAAAGGAAAGTAAGAGCCTACATTGCTTTGGTAGAAAACAAAGAGAGCTGTAATGCAGTCTGAGAAGGTCTGGCTGTTGTTAAGACTTCAAAATGTACAGCAGGACACAGGCTTGCTGTCTTCCACTGTCTTGCTCTGTGTCACTCTGTAAACACACACACACACACACACACACACACACACACACACACACACACACACACACACACACACACACACACACACATACATACACACACACACACATTCTACTACCCTATGTTCTGATGCAAGCTTCTTTATACAAGTGAAGTTAGATGCCTGCTAAAGAGTTGCGTTTGCTTTTCTGAAAAACAATAAAGTAAAACTTGGGTCACTGCCTGCTGGTGATGATTATTTTTTATGATTTAAATTTGCACATGTCTTTAACAGTAACTGCCTTTTTAGCATATTCTTAATCTTTTAGTGTTTTTTACTTACCTGGAGCTGGATTGGAGGTCGAGCTACAGGAGCCTGAGACAGTCATAGTAAATTTTCTCATCTTGCGACCTGCGAGTAGACTCAGACTGTGACACAGATGGTCAGTGGGTGCTGGGTAGACTGACAGACTCTACAGACTGCAGAAGTTACTAAAGTTAAAATGTAAAGAGCAATTGTGCACAGCTGAGCTTTGATCAATTGCTAGCCCACTGCTATTCAAACAGTCTGAGAGTCTGACTCGGATGGAATCTGATAGAGAAATTGTTTTCTCACAAAGCTGATGTCATCACACATGCCCCTGTACCCTGGAGATGTGTAGTGTTGACAGCCATAAATTTAAAGTTGTATAGTAAAAGAAATAAAAAAAAAAACTTGGGAATTAAAGGGCCCACTCAGGAATTTGTGGCATTATTTTGCCCTCAAAACCGGTATTCAGTATGGTTGTGAGGTATGGTCATCAGCGATCTCCTTGGTGCCCCTTACCCATGTTATCTGAGAAGTCTACCTTTCCCCTGCTCCACCCCAGCTATGTAATAGCACATCTGTTCCTACCACTAGTGGGGGTTATCACTGGTGCACCTTACTGTCCACAGCATAGGATATAAGTACACCTACTATAGTTATAATCCTGTCCAGACCTGCAATACTGAATATATCTATGGTGACCCAGTGTTCATAATTTGCAGCTTTCTACTTCCAGCACTTACCAGCCTATAGCTTTGTCTCTTGTTTCCATAAGTGTCATCATGTCCTCAAGAGGGGTTGATGGAAGAGGTTGTACAACTTTGGCCAAGCCAATAATTACATCCTGCTACATGCATTCAGGCATTCAGGACTGATGAGCACTACCTGTAGAGAAGAGGGGATGTTCATCAACTGCTATGGGGCCACATCTGAGATGCTCATCAACTGATATGGGGCCACATCTGAGAGACATCAGTGTATGATATCAGTGCTGTTGATGGGTAAAGTCACACAACATGGCAATCTTGAAAACATGTCACCAACATGAACAAGTGGGCCTGTAAGGAGGAATGCAGCACAGTGGTAGTGGGGTTAACCACTTGAGGTGGAAGTCACTTCCCACTGCAAGTGAAACTGATAAAAAGAAGTTTCTAGTGTGTCTGCATGGATAATATGAAGGTACAGTTATCAAGCCTGAACAAGTGGACACAGTTTGCAAGAGTGGTCAGTCCTCAAGGAATCGAAGGGAGATACACCAGCCTAGTAAACTCACTTAATATGTACACATTACCTGTGCAAATATAGCTTATAGGCAAGTCAGATATTTTATTTTATTTATTTTATTTTACATTTGTTGACCGGGCTAGTCTAGCTGGATACATGTCCTTTTTCAGTAGAGGCCCAGGGAGATAAGCTCCAAGACATGGTCTAAATACAATAGTACAAGTTCAAACAACACAGAAAAAATATCAATATACTAATAAAAATAGCAACTTTCAAAAAGGAAATAAAAATCATCAACAATGGTATTAAGTAATTAACGGTACAGAGTTTGTAACAGGATATATTATTGAGGACATTATTGAGGACAAAAAAAAAGATATATCACTGTATGTGTTTCACAGAAGTACACTAAGTGTCTAGGCAGACAGGGATAGCACAAGAGGAATGTGTCTGCATATTCCGCACCACTGTTTACATATATAACAAAAAGTTTGTTGTGCAGTATATACATTCAGACTTACTGACTTCACTCTTGTATTGTACATTTACGGGTCAGATTACTTCTATGGTGTTGTCTGTACAGTCTGGGCCAGGGCAACAGTTGATGTTGGCAATTATGCAGGGTCTAACAATGATGCCAAGACGTAGTCAAAAGACATTTAAGAAATGTGTTCCCCTTGGGTGTTCCACCACCCATTGTTCAGAGTAAATGTAACGTCAAACACACACACCTCAGTTACAGGATATTTAGCATGATTGCTGTCCATCCACATTAGGTAGGATTCCTTCATGACTGTGAGCACCAGTACAGCTCCCACTTTGGCTGGAGGAGCAGAAGAGCACCCTGCATCCAGTGTGGGTCTACACACTGTAGGGCAGCCTAGGATGGGTTACTGGTGTCATCAAATGTTACATTCCTGATAAGTAGGCAGCTGTCAATAGTCTACAGTCTGCTGCTATGCATTCTAAGATGGAAATTATTGATGTAGTGCATAGTGTCTATGAGGATGTTACCCAGCACTACCAGTGGATCAGTGAGTCTGGGGGTATTCCACTCTAGCTCTCTTGAGGACTTTGGTGGCATGTGTTGCTGTGATATCCACCAATGTGTGGAGGGTAATAAGTGCCAGTATCCCTGCACTATCTATTGTATGTCCAGGTATGTACACAGCATGGTCATCTTGGGAGATCATTGCAATGAATGCAGTCTGCTCCTGCTGGTCTAGCAGTATGTCACTCCAGTATGCAATGTTGTATACAGAGATGACTACTAGTCTTCAGAAACAAGCCAGCTCATGAGTGGATTTACTACAGGTCCTTTTCCTACAATATTGCAACATAAGTGCTCTGAAGGCATCTAGCCTTGCCACAGGACAGTGGCCCTTGAAAATAGCACCCCCTCCTAGTCGCTGTCCTATAGTGCCACCCCATTCCTGTCAGTGGTGGACAATGTCTAAGACAGAGAGCACCCCCACTGACAGAAAATCCTTGTCTGCCACCAGTGATATGGCCACCTCCCCAGGGTTGGGATTTCAGCAACATATTATTTTGTCTTTTGGCACTTGATCAAGTGATGATGAATTTGACTCATTCTATACCCTATCCCTTGTAGTGAATTTACAGATGTTTGAAGAAGAGCGCAACATGACCATGCACTGCCTAGAATGAACTTTAATTACATTGCATGCATCTGTTTGCCACCTCAGTCTCACTGTGTGCTCATCAGGGACTCATAGGACTAGACACACTTCACCTGCATCGGCATGCATTGTGCACATCACTGTCTATATCTAACAGTAAAAATGCACACGTCAGTAAATAACAGAGCATTTATTTCTATTCAGCCAGAGCTCAGACAGTAAGCTGGACAGATATATGAGTGGGTTTATTTTTCTCTGGCTGGATCAGGAAAGTACAGAAAACAAAGCACTTTGTAAAAACACCCACTGGTAGTCCAAGGAAATCAGGATACAAGGATAGCGAACCAAATGCTGAACGCAAGTTTGTTTTATTTTTAAGCTTCACCAGAACAGCGTAAAAACACAGAACACATCCAATATATTGTATATCAAGCGCTTTCACCCAGGCACTCCCGGGCTTTCTCAAGACATTTGTTACATTGTTTGGAGGGTTCTTTTATACTGCCCTTACCAAACCCTAATTTTAATTAACATTCAATTATTCAATTATTGAATTTGTGATTAAAGAAATACATTCATTTGTAACATTGTCATAGCCTGATGGTGTTATATTTAACAATAAAATTAAAATACACACTCCTTACCCTACTCTACTCAACATACAAAAAATGCCTATTAAAATATATGAAACCTGCAGATAACTTAAAATAATGTAGACATTCGAAAATGCATTTAAAAAGTCTCTTAAAACTGATCAACCTAGCAACAACTAATATTTATTACATCCCTATACAAAATCTGAAGTGTTCCTAACCTGGCAACTGCAGCTATACTAAAAAAGTAAAACCTTATAATAGGTACACAGTGACTTATATCATCCTCATCCCTTGAAAATATTGTTCAACTGTGCTTAACAAACATCCTGCACTCGTTCTTCAAAGCATTTAAGTTTTGTTCACATATTCCTAAATGGTAGAAAGTGTTGTATGTTACTGTGCTATGCCTACCTAAAGCTACGAGATTTAATATACCTAGTATTAGACGCTGTTAGGAATTGTAGACCACATAACCTAGCACTTAACACTTGTCATCTGTTGTGGTATTACTTATTCTACCTTTGTATCACAATTTTGCTCTTCTGATTTTTAATAAACTAGCAATACTAATAGCTCCATTAAGGCCGGGGGGCTTTGCCGCTTCTAATTTCACCTGCCAAAGCAGCTCTTTATACTCTAAGGAGGTTTCCCAGTCTCCTCCTCTGGGGTTAATTTCTACCTGTTCCAAAACTATAAACCTTAACTCCATTTGGTCACAAGTCAATGAATGTTTGAAGAATGCGTTCGTTTCCTTCCCTTTACTGATTTCATAAAGATGTTCGTATATTCTTTTTGCCAGCGTCCTCTCGGTTTTACCTATGTAAAAACTCTGGCAATTTTGACACAGCCCAAGATAAACCACTCCCTTCGCTTTACAGTTGTAATACCCCGGAGATTTTATATAAGTCTTTCTTGAGTTTAAATAAAAACCTTTTTTGTTAATAATATTGGGGCACTGCCTACAAGCATTGCATTTAAATGTTCCAGTCTTTCAGTTCACCTTGGCCTGTCCTACCTCATGATTTGTCTCTAGCAATTCCTTTAAATTCTTGTTTCTTCTTCTAATAAATTGAGGTTTGTCACCGAGCATTTTCTTGAATTCTTCACTCATGGTCACTATCGGCCAATATACTTAAATGCTTTGAAGAACGAGTGCAGGATGTTTGTTAAGCACAGTTGAACAATATTTTCAAGGGATGAGGATGATATAAGTCACTGTGTACCTATTATAAGGTTTTAGTTTTTTAGTATAGCTGCAGTTGCCAGGTTAGGAACACTTCAGATTTTGTATAGGGACGTAATAAATATTAGTTGTTGCTAGGTTGATCAGTTTTAAGAGACTTTTTAAATGCATTTTCGAATGTCTACATTATTTTAAGTTATCTGCAGGTTTCATATATTTTAATAGGCATTTTTGTATGTTGAGTAGAGTAGGGTAAGGAGTGTGTATTTTAATTTTATTGTTAAATATAACACCATCAGGCTATGACAATGTTACAAATGAATGTATTTCTTTAATCACAAATTCAATAATTGAATAATTGAATGTTAATTAAAATTAGGGTTTGGTAAGGGCAGTATAAAAGAACCCTCCAAACAATGTAACAAATGTCTTGAGAAAGCCCGGGAGTGCCTGGGTGAAAGCGCTTGATATACAATATATTGGATGTGTTCTGTGTTTTTACGCTGTTCTGGTGAAGCTTAAAAATAAAACAAACTTGCGTTCAGCATTTGGTTCGCTATCCTTGTATCCTGATTTCCTTGGACTACCAGTGGGTGTTTGTACAAAGTGCTTTGTTTTCTGTGATTTGGTTGCGACAACACAGGATCCATGGCAGAGCGAACGGCCAGTGCTGAATTCTGTGATACACCAGCGATTCTATTGGGCAATGAGGAAGGAGCCGATGACGTCCCAGTTACGAGACGGGAGTTCAAGCAGGTGATGTGCCTGCTTTCATAACTAACAGGTCTATTGACGAACAAAGATTCACAATGTGGTAACGATATACTGGGTAACCAGGAGCAGCTTTTAGCAGCTTGTGACACCGTTATTGGAAGGCCTGCAACCCCGCTTCTAGGAAACGTCGAAGCAGGAACAATTACTAGTATGAACACTGGGAACACACAACAAGTGAGGAGTAAGCAAGGAGCTAATTACACTATTGCTTCTGGGACTGAGAAAGATTTCAACTTTAACAGATGGACTAGTAAGAGTTTCTCTTTTGGGCAAGGTATGACACAGTCTTGCGACAATGTAAACAGCAATTTAGAATCAAAACTTAAAGACTTTAATAACAAAATGTACTCTTATAAAGCAACTAAACTTGAAATAGACTACCTGTCTGAATGTGTTAAAGTAAGGAGAGTCCCTAAGGGACTGCGCATAGTAAAATTTCCCAACAATGCTATGCCTGGTACAGAATTGTATAGAGAATTGACAGCCTTGTTCAATAGAACTGGGCTTGAAATGTTAGAGCTGATGATTAAAGATTATGAGGCTAAAGCTTCAACATTGTTGGGAGAAGTTAACACTCTAAACAACAGTATTGTCAAAGATGTGATGTTTTGTAGTATAAAAAAAGACTATGAAAGCACATTTAATGAAATAGACAGTCACTGTGTTAGAATTGTAAATAGAAAGATAAAAAAGTTGGAACGAGATTTACAGGAATACAATAACGGGCAGGCATACAAAGTATATGGCAAGACTAGGTGGTCGCGAAACCAAAATTTTATTAATAATAACATGAACAATGAACAGGACAATGTTTTTAATGAAGATTTTGATGACCAGGGCCCAAGAAGAAGTGAAAGGTTGGTGCAGAAGCTTAACCAACAGCCAAACCAACCTAACCTAGGTCAGCAGGATTTTCAGTTTGGTCAGGGGAGACACGGGAACAGGCAGATGAGCACTCATGCCAAGAGATGGAACCCCCCAAGGAGACAATAATTGATGAACTACATGATACTGTTACGGAAACTGAAGATGCACAGGGGCTATGTTGTAAAATTATTAAAAGGGGCAACTTTTCTATATTTAACTATACAAAAATTGAGGTTAACAACTTGTTTTTTGATGTATTCACTAAGGGGCTTCATTTTGTTCCAAATAATTCCATCAACATACCTAGAACAATTTTAGACTTAAAGCTCTTCACAAGGCAATTGAATATAACTGTTAATCTGAAAGGGAATGTAGCAGAGAGAAATGAACTACAGAGAAAGAGTACATGGAACCCCCCTTTGCACCCTGTCCTCAAAACATTTGAGGAAATGGTAGAGACAGCAATTAGGAACCTGTATATTAAAGAGATTACAAGAAGTAATAGCAATTTTTCTGATGCATCCTACAGACTGATTAAAAAACTAAACAGTGAAGGAATCAGGGTAATGAAAACAGACAAAGGGGGGGGTGTAGTTTTTATGTATCAACAAGATTACGAAGCCTCTTTACATAAGCACTTATATGATGTGGAGCAATACAATCAAGTGTCAGTAAATGAACGCAATGTTGCATATACCAAAATTAAGGGTATGTTGGAAGATAATCTGTACCAAGGTGCAATAAATGAACAATTGTATAATTATTTGTTGGTCCCCAAGCCAGTCACCCCCATTATTTTCGGTATCCCCAAAGTGCACAAAGGGCTGCAACCACTACTATTCAGACCAATTGTAGCAGGAGCTAAGGGGATTACCGAACCACTAGGGAAGTTTTTAGATGCAACATTGAAAAAGTTTACAGCGTCTTTAAAATTTTTATGTAAGGACTCCTGGGAATTTTTACGAAGTGTCAAAAAGGAATTTTATAAAGAAACTAAATACTTGGTCACAGTTGATGTGGTGGAATTATTCCCAAGCATTCCACATGACACTGGCTTAGCATGGTTTAAAGAAATGATGGCTGAACATTCAACATTGGGAGGTAAAATGATAGCGCTGCTTGTCGAACTCATGGAGATTATTCTCAACAATAATTTTGTTTATTTTTGTGGGGAATTATTTCGACAAAAAAGGGGTGTAGCTATGGGCAACCCTTGTGCCTCTACTTATGCCAACATTGTGCTAAGTCATTGGGAGTCAAAATACATATTTAACACACAATGGGTGGAGCATCTGGTGCACTACCAACGTTATTTGGACGACATCTGTATATTTTGGAAGGGCAACATGGACGAACTCGAAGAATTTATCAGGCACATTAATAGTAGTACTGAGTTTTTGAAATTCACGTACAATATTAGTACTGACAGTTTACAGTATCTTGATGTAGATTTACGCAAGAACATTGAAAAAGAATGTTTTATGTCTTGTATACATAGAAAAGACAGTTATTCAAACATGTTTCTGCATTACAGTAGCAATCACCCTTTATTTCAAAGGAAGGGAATTATCAAAGGGCAACTAATTCGAGCGGCCAGAATGTGCAGTGAAGAGGCTTTATTTAATGTTGAAAGTCTATTTTTGAAAACATTATTTGAGGAGAGGGGGTATCCCACACAGTTAATTGATTCAGTAATCTCAGAGGTCGCAAGCCAGAGGAAGGACAAATATTTCCCTTTACTGGGAGAAGAGCGTAGATATGAACACAGTAGAATAGGCAACAAATTAAAAGAGCAAGGGTGTCTTTTTGTTCACACGAATTGTAATGAAAGTCCAGCAGTAGAAAGGGTTGTTGACAAATATTGGCCGATAGTGACCATGAATGAAGAATTCAAGAAAATGCTCGGTGACAAACCTCAATTTATTAGAAGAAGAAACAAGAATTTAAAGGAATTGCTAGAGACAAATCATGAGGTAGGACAGGCCAAGGTGAACTGAAAGACTGGAACATTTAAATGCAATGCTTGTAGGCAGTGCCCCAATATTATTAACAAAAAAGGTTTTTATTTAAACTCAAGAAAGACTTATATAAAATCTCCGGGGTATTACAACTGTAAAGCGAAGGGAGTGGTTTATCTTGGGCTGTGTCAAAATTGCCAGAGTTTTTACATAGGTAAAACCGAGAGGACGCTGGCAAAAAGAATATACGAACATCTTTATGAAATCAGTAAAGGGAAGGAAACGAACGCATTCTTCAAACATTCATTGACTTGTGACCAAATGGAGTTAAGGTTTATAGTTTTGGAACAGGTAGAAATTAACCCCAGAGGAGGAGACTGGGAAACCTCCTTAGAGTATAAAGAGCTGCTTTGGCAGGTGAAATTAGAAGCGGCAAAGCCCCCCGGCCTTAATGGAGCTATTAGTATTGCTAGTTTATTAAAAATCAGAAGAGCAAAATTGTGATACAAAGGTAGAATAAGTAATACCACAACAGATGACAAGTGTTAAGTGCTAGGTTATGTGGTCTACAATTCCTAACAGCGTCTAATACTAGGTATATTAAATCTCTTAGCTTTAGGTAGGCATAGCACAGTAACATACAACACTTTCTACCATTTAGGAATATGTGAACAAAACTTAAATGCTTTGAAGAACGAGTGCAGGATGTTTGTTAAGCACAGTTGAACAATATTTTCAAGGGATGAGGATGATATAAGTCACTGTGTACCTATTATAAGGTTTTACTTTTTTAGTATAGCTGCAGTTGCCAGGTTAGGAACACTTCAGATTTTGTATAGGGACGTAATAAATATTAGTTGTTGCTAGGTTGATCAGTTTTAAGAGACTTTTTAAATGCATTTTCGAATGTCTACATTATTTTAAGTTATCTGCAGGTTTCATATATTTTAATAGGCGTTTTTTGTATGTTGAGTAGAGTAGGGTAAGGAGTGTGTATTTTAATTTTATTGTTAAATATAACACCATCAGGCTATGACAATGTTACAAATGAATGTATTTCTTTAATCACAAATTCAATAATTGAATAATTGAATGTTAATTAAAATTAGGGTTTGGTAAGGGCAGTATAAAAAATCCCTCCAAACAATGTAACAAATGTCTTGAGAAAGCCCGGGAGTGCCTGGGTGAAAGCGCTTGATATACAATATATTAGATGTGTTCTGGGTTTTTACGCTGTTCTGGTGAAGCTTAAAAATAAAACAAACTTGCGTTCAGCATTTGGTTCGCTATCCTTGTATCCTGATTTCCTTGGATCAGGAAAGTACTGTTCTAATACCGACTTGTACCAATGCTACGGTAATATTTGCAACTGAAAAGTGTTCATTCTTTCAAGTTAACATAATAATAATAATAATAATAATAATAATAATAATAATAATAATAATGCAAATGTTAACAGAACCGCCTGCTGGCAGCCCTCATTTTGCATTCCATTTTCTCCAAAATAGTGCAGCAAGTGTTATCACATGTTATGGTTCACTGTAGGAGACATATGAGGTTACTCTGATAAGATGTGTTTTGGCTATTTTAATAAAACTCTGTTGTGGAAAAGTATTTTAAAAAGTCTGATAATTTGAACTACAAAAAGTCTACATCCTTTTCAATTGCTAGAAAATGTCTTAAGCTTGTAAGGTAAACAGCTTTGAATATGATTGTTATTTTTGTGTTGTTGAAGTCATTTTTGACCTAACATATTCAGGGAATATACAAATGGAAGCAGTCAAACATTTATCAGCAATGGAAAGTTGTAATTTTCAGTCAACTTTTTTTATTAATTTCCAACAAACAGCAAAAAATGAGCATATAATATTTTTGTTCTGTATGAATCTTTACACTGAAATGTGATACGATTATGTTCTCATCTAGGATACCTCTCTTGTAGTGATTTGGACATATTTCTGTGAAGAGAGGAGGCTCGAAAACTGTGACTAGCTTATTTTTTTTTAAATCTTATACATTGCATTAGAACATGGTTAAAATATGCTTAGAGCAAAATCTTATTAAATCTGGGAGACATTTACTTCCTAAAACTGTGTATGTGTACCAGCTTTGCAAAGGAAATCATTAGGTGCAAGCATTAATGACATTTTCAAACCAAACATCTTCAGCAAAGTTTTCTTTCTTTCTTGTTTTTATTATTTTTTTTTTGTTCATAACATTTTACAAAGTGATATTGTGAAAATGGAATACAGTTGGGAAAAGTGTAAGTAATGCATAGTTTATTAATTTAAATCCAAAACAAAGTCACCAAAGACAGGTAGAGACAGTGCAGACTGTATCATTATATTCAGTATTAAACAAGATGCAGGGTGGTATTCACAGTCATTCTGAAAACACATAAGTCTATCTGTGCTGTCCTTGAAGAGTACAGCAAAGCGGCAATTCATAGAGACCACTTACACTAATGGGCAACAGCCACAAATAAGAATAAGCAAATGAAGTCATAATGAGATGGAAATGAGAAATGATGTAAAAGCTACATGCTAATGAAGCATTCCCTCGTCTATTCAAGTTTCATAATGAAAAATTTCCTATTTTTCTGCACCATACGCAGATATAATATAAAAAGGAGTCTCACCTAAGCTATATACTTTGCAATCCATGAAGTTACTGTCACTTGTTGCCAACCTTGCTATTTTTCATTTTGAGGTGATTCTCTTGGTTGAGCCAGAACCATTTGCTCCCAGCAGTGTTCACAAAGAAGGCAGAGATATAAGCAGAGAATAACTCATTATAATTTTGACAGTCAGGAGATTCTAGTTATTTTTAAACAGGGATAATCAGTATGTATGACCCCCACAGGGGCACTGGAGGAATGTGTGTACTTCCTATTCCTGTGGATACTAAGGTGTGTATACTCCCCCTCACTATACTTGCTATGAGAGCCTTCCAGACACAGACTGGGGACATACTGGGTATGTCACAAAATTCTGCAGCAGTTCTTGGATGTACTCTTGGCACTTGTGGATCAGTACATCTATTTCCAGGTGTCACATCAGGCCTGAGCCATGACTATGAGTGCCATTTATGTTGTTGTCATTCGGCTTTTCCCGGTTAGGGGTCACCACAGCAGAACTCTTGTCCGCTAATGATTGGCAGTAGATTTTGATGAATGCCGAGATGTCAGCTCGACGTTCAGCCTTCAACGAAGGCACGCCCATTTATGCTTGTCTTTTGAACACACACCCAACTGCGGGGAGGACATGCAGACTCCACAGAGAAGGCACTCCCCGCACTCCAGCTGAGAATCGAACGGGTGAACCTCTTGCTGTGAGGCAACAATGCTACCATTGCACCACCGTGGATGTCACTATGAGTGCCATTTATAGGGTGGAATATTTCCAAGAGGTACTTGGTGCACTTTTACATTAGGAAGGTTTGTGGTCTAGACTCTTGTAGTGGGAGAGTGTGGCCTGCACCATTCTAAGATGGGAATTGCTTGTGAATTGTTGCTTTATTTAAACTGTTTTTTTTCTGTTGTGACTGGGATTTTATCCACTTTGAACTTCTAGTACTTCTGCATTTTATAGCATAGGCTATATTCAGACTTGCTGAATCTAAACTGGTCGGTATGACTTGAGCACTAAAGAAACTTTTCATTGAGATATTGAAAGATGTAAGGTATCCATTGCTTCCAACTAACTATATGTGCTTTATTTTCTTGTATATTCCACTTTCAATGTATATTTGCAATCTACTGTTTGAATTGTCTGAACTGTTTTTGCCACATTTTACTGTATACTGTACTAGTTCAGCTGTAGCATAGTCCAGAAAAAGGTTTGTTGTTTCTGAGTCTGTTTTGTAACTGCTGAGCATCAAATTCAAACTATCTTTGCTGGTGAAGGTCCTTCTGCATCCTTGTGGGAGGAGAGTGCTGTCTGGGTCCCATCTAATTGAGGGTGATTTGACTAGAGCGCAGGGACATCATATTTATTGGCTAGTTTGAGTTAAAAAGGTTATTTTTTGTATTATTTCAGCTCAGCAGCTGCGCTTGAGTGTAGCACACCATCGTGCACTGCTGCATAGCATACCTCTCAACCTGGAAACATCAAAAATCTGGACAAGGCCCATAAAAAATAGGTACAAATCTGTACGCTGATTAACATCTAATTTGCATACATAATTATGTAACCCCACCCACTCAAATGGAATTGTGGGATACCAACTTTCAACCTCGAACTGAAGAAAAGACAACCAAAATATGGCACCAGAGTCCTCCTGCCGCCTTTCCAATGTCCCATTACCTGGCTATTTTCCCCTAATGTGTGCATACTGCTTTACTTCTAAAATGATTATTTGGATTTTATTTTTACATTTTGCAGCACAACAATGCACAAACCCTAACAAACATCTGCTAAACAAAGCAATACTGTCTCACCATGAAAACAGGCTTGGCATTAAAACTTCTCTGCCCTTGAAACTCACATTCATTGAAACAGCATTGAAACCCACAATACATCCAAAGAAAATGCATCTGGCCAGTGGTAGATAAAGATTACCTTTGGGCTGTTTTCAAATCAGTGGCCCCATGCCCACAAAACAAGAAACATACATGTGTTCTTTTCTTTGATACACCTTCCTGACTTTATTAAGTTACATTCCTTGTATAATACAGCACACTTGTTAGACACAGCGCATTTTAAATTTATTGTTTGAACATTTTCCAGTAGGCTATGCTGTAGGCAAAGGCAATGAAACAAAATGCATTGACCAATAATGACAAAACTGCCCAATTCAGAACATTTCCATCATAAAATTCTACTTCCACACCCACACTATAAATAGAATGACAGTAGTATAAGCCATAGGCATCTTGCACAGCTTTTCACATTTATTTTCAATTTCAGTTTTTTTTTTTTGGGGGGGGGGGTGGGGGGCAAAAGGTCAAAAACCAAGGACACATTTTAAACATTGCTTGTATAGTTTGGAAAGTTGCTAGAATAAAATGCTGTGTTACCACCATGAATTTTTACTGGCAAGTCTTGAACCCAGGACCCTATGCACTGCAGTAAGAGCAACACACCTCTATGCCAAATCAGCAGTTTCCTGAAAAATAGGAAGACTGAAACTTCATGGTTATTATTTAGTTAATTCAGTTCTCACTTCTCACCATAGCTCTCAACATCTTAGCACAAAACACCTGGACAAAGCCAATAATGGGAAACCAGGCACACAATTGTAAACATTGCTTGTATAATTTTGAAAGTTTCTAGAATAAAATGTGCTACCACCATGCATATGACTGGCAAGTCTTGAACCCAGGACCCTATACACTACAGTCAGAACAACATACCACTATGCCAAATCAGTAGTTTCTCAGGACAACTGAACTTTAATGGCTATCACTTAGTGAATTAATTCCTCACTTTTCACCATAGCTCTCAACCTCTTAGCACAAAAAACCTGGACAAAGCCAATAATGAGGGAATACAAATTCAGTTCTCACTTCTCACTCACCATAGCTCTCAACTCTTAGCACAAAACACATGAACAAACAACAAAGCCAATAATGGGGAATACAAATGCTGTTCTCACTTCTCACCATAGCTCTCAACTCTTAACACAAAAGAATCTGGGCAGAGTTCACAAATGGTGGCAACTAGAAACTTTGGGTTCTTTTTCGGTACAGGGTTTGAGCCTGAATACCTGTAGCCACCAGGTATATTAAATGGGGGCATTTTCACACACACACACACACACACACACACACACACACACACACACACACACACACTTACTTTGTTTCCTTACTTGAGCCCCATCTGTCTGAAGCCTGTCAGTTGTAAGCCCTGCAGATGACATCAGTGCTGACAGCGTGAAAATTGAAAAAGTAAAAAACAATAAAAGGAAAAAAATTGAAAATGAAGGGATGCCACTTGGGAATCATGGCACCCCTTCATTTGAACCCCAAAACTCGGCAAAATATGAGTAATTCGGCATGGTTGGGAGGTATGCCGCATAGCGATGGTTACCATTGGTGGTTATAGATGCAAACATTTTTCTTGTTAAATTTTCCCTTAGCACTTTGCTTGTGGTCCTCCAGTGTTTTTTCATGGCCCTGCATTACTGTCAGGTGGAACACTAAGCCAAGCCTCAGATGCATCAACACACCTCTTGCCCACTAGCCATTCCTAAGTGCAACCTCTATTTCTGACCATATAAATTTACCTAAGACTATGGACAGACAATTTCCAACAGTTTCTCCAGCCAGCTTGGTCAACATGGGCATTCTGAGGCAGTGTAGCAACTGCCTTATATTCCCTAACAATCCTCTACTTCTAGTCCACACACACAGCATTTGAGAGATGCAACTATATTAAGAACATTGAATACATGCTCTCTCACACACCAGTCATTACATATGACAATGAGCGAGATGTCAGCATGCACACCTCACCTCTTACTCTACCCAAACCCACAACACACATGCCTACTTATGCGGAGGTTCTCACCAGAAACATACCTAAACACCAGAGACCTCCTAAACATAAACACAAGCACACTACACATAATACTTCCTCTGCAGAACACAGTACACATAACAGCTCATGCACTAGTGTCTCACCTGTCTAGCCCTTAAGGCAAATCACAAAACCAAACATATTAGTCATAGGTGATTCTGTCATGAGACACACAGATGTCCCTCTCACCAGACTGGATAAGAAAAAGGTCACCGTCAGCTGTCTGTCAGGTACCAGGATACGTCATATCACACATGCACTTAAGTCTCTCAACAAAAGTACTGTTATGAATCCATCATAGTCCATGTTGGTGTGAATCACTTGAAAAGTATCTCTCTGGACTATATGAAGAGAGACATGACTGGGTTGTCCACTCTGTCTCAGGCAGGTATGACCCTAGCCTTAAGCAGTGTCTTACCTTCCCCTAGGCTGATGTCTTAATACAAACAGAAAATTATTGACTTCAATAATTGGCTTAGTTTCTGGTGTCATTCTAAGGGGATCCAGTATCTATCAGCCTGGGATAACATGATCGATAGACCTCAATGTTTTGCCAGAGATGCCCTTCATCTGTCACCCCTGGGATTCTGGCTACTGGCTAAGGCTCTTGCCAGCCCTATAGTGCCTTTTTAGGCAGTGTCTCACAGACACATTTCCCAATGTAAAAACGCCTTCTAAAACAAATTCAGGGTTATGCTGCTAAATGATAGCAGACTTAACATGAAACTATATTCACTGGAAGTAGTCCTCACCTTGGAAGATGCAGACATTTGTGCAGTCACAGCCTATTTCAATCTAATTGAGCCTATCAAGACACATCCAAACACCCTGGTTTTAGATGACTTTAACTTCCCATCTATTGACTGGTTAAATTACTCATGCTAAAACTGATTTGCCCAAAGGTTCCTCGACTTTGTTAACTGCAATGCCATGGACCAGCTGGTTGAAACCCCCACAAGGGGTGCCAACATCCTGGATCTGGTGCTTACCAATATGGGAGACCACTGTAGCCTCCAATGTGAGGTCTTCCCTGGTGAGATCTAACCACAATTCAGTCTCATTTGAAGTAACTATCACACCTGACCCCCCCCCCTTCAGTGGCAACTAGACTAAAAAACTTCTCCAAAGCAAATTATAACCTCCTATAGGATGGCATAAATAGCTTCACTGCACCTCCCCACTCAAATGGAACTGGCAAGTATGCCGAGTTCTACTCCAACGCTTTTATACAAACACCTGTAAAACTGCATTGATTCGGCCGTACCTGATAGGACCAAAACAAGCTCCTCAAGGAAGAGCAAACCTGCCTGGTGGATAACTGCCATTAACAAGCTTTACAATAAGAGGAAGAAATTGTTATCTAATATTAAGAGGGAGTGAGCCTTAAACTGGAAACACTCTCTCCTCAGAATAAACAAGTGAATAAGACTTCTTGTGAAGTCGTCCAAAGCAAACTATGAATTCAAAATTGCTTCCTCAACTAAAGACAACCATAAGGCATTCTTTAGTTACATCCATAACCTAAAAGTAAAGGCCCAGATATGCGCCAAACTGGTAGTTAGTGATACCATGTATATTGAGCCTGTGGACATAGCTAACCTATTGGCTGAAAGGTTCTGTGAAAACTTCACTTCCCTGTTCCCGCCACACGTACCCAATGACATCCCTACCACCTGTCCCCTACCTTGTATCTCTAAAGAGAAGGTCATAAATGTCCTTTCTAAGACCAAAAATACAGCATCTATGGGACCTGATAGCATCCCAGACTGCACCCTACATGAGCTCCAACAAGAATTAGCAACACCACTGAGTACTCTTTTTGATCATAGCTTAAGCACTGGCTTCATCCCATCTGAATAGAAAATGGCTACCATTACTCTCTTGCACAAAGGTGGTGCTTCCACTGATGTCAAGAACTATAGACCTCTTACCCTGACTAGCCTTATCTGCAATGTCATGGAGCAAATCATCATGGACCTTATCAACAAAGATATAGGTAATCTCAAAACACTTGACAGTACTCAGTTTAAATTTGTCAAAGGGATATTATGCCTGTTAAACCTGATGGACTTCTTCGAAGTAATCCCCAAGGCCCTGGACGAGGGGAAATCTTTACAGACAGCCTACCTAGACTTAGCCAAGGGATTTGACACTATTCTCCACTCAGGCATGATTAACAAACTCACCCTGCTAGGTATCAACCCTTATATCATTAGATGGGTCACTAACTGGCTCACTGATAGAACCTATATAGTCAAAATAGGAGAATCCACCTCCAACAGCAGATCTGTAACCATTGGTGTTCCACATGGATCAGTCCCGGGACCTCTACTGTTTGGAATCTATTCTTCCAAAGTACAACTAAAGATCTGTGGCTGACAAAGTTTGCTGATGACTGTAAACTGGGAGCTGTCATAGAATCTTCAAATTATGTCAAGATCCTACAAGAGGGCCTTACACAAACTAATGATTGGTGCCAAAGTCATGGCCTTAAACTCAATGCAAAAAAGTATTATCATCTCTTTTGGTAAGGGTGATGTTTCTGCTAACTCCCACACCTTAAGTACACACTCAGTGGTGAGAAACCGGGGAACACATGTTGACAGCAGCTTTACATTTGACCACTATGTCTGCACAGTGGTAAGAAGATTATTCTATATTGCTCATCTCATAAGTAAGGGCATTCACTCCAGAAAAAAAGAAGTTATAACCTCCCTGTACTCTTCCCTTTTGAAGCACCTACAGCAATTGGAAAGACCTCAAAGGTTCCTCACAAGGAAAATTCCAGGACTTCAGCATCTGTCCTATGTGGATCATCTGAAATCACTGTCCCTTTATTCTGTTTCATATAGACTATTCAGAGGTGATCTCTGCCTTGCAGACGAGGCAATCTCTGATAGCAACACGACACAGAAACAGCAAACCAGGATCCAGAAAACAGGTTTATTCTCTTAACACTCTAGCGCCTCAGCCACTGTAAGCCTTCAAGGAGTAAAATATCAGTAACAGAACACAGTTTATATAATCACACAAATCAATCAATAAAACCATTATTCAATTAAATAATACAATTAATCAATGCCTATTAGTTAAATCACATTTTTCCAACAGCATTCTGTATTTAAATCTCTAGGCATTAAAGTACCAAACTTTAAAATAAAAACAGTTTCCTGCTTTAAAAGTAATTTACCCACCACTAAATCATCAGGTTCCAACTTTGCTACCTGCTGTAAAATAGTAGCTTTTAAACTATCACTGCTTCCATCATGAAATTCACAGAAGTGTTGAGCCAAAGGGCTCTCCATTTTTTTATTTCATATGTCCCTAAGATGTTCTAAAAGCCTAACTTTGAACATTCTTTTAGTTTGCCCAATGTAGAACTTGTTGCATCTACATGTAATGGCATAAACCACCCTATTAGTCCTACAGTTATATAAACCACCTGAACAGAAAGGTATGTTATTAATGTTTAAAAAAACTCTATATACAAAAGGGCAAGCCTGACATTTACCACATGGAAACGTCCCTAAACTTGAAGGTTGCAATGATATTTTATCCCCTGGTTTAAAAAATTTTGTTCGTACAACCATATCTTTGATACTTCTACCTTTTATGTAAGAAAAAATTAATTTTTTCATTTTTAAATTTCTTAATTCATCAAAATTATCTAAAAACTCCCAAAAATGTGATATCTTAGATTTTATCATATCACTACATACATTATATGTGGACACTACAAATAAATTATCCACCAAATCACATTCTCTATTTACTATATACCTATTAATATTCTTTTTCTTATTATATTTATCATATCTTATATTTATAATTTTTTCTATATCAGCCTCCACTAATTTATTATCATAGTTTCTTCTCAGAAACATATTTTTGGTTGCTTGAATTTCCTTAAAAAACACCTCATCATTGCGACACAACCTAGAAATTCTTAAAAATTCACCATATGGCAATGCTTTAATAATGTGTGCAGGATGACAACTATTCGCTTGCAAAAAAATCATGTGGGTCCCCAAATTTCCTATATAGACTTGTTATTATTGGTAAGCCATCAATACCCTGTAGATTAACATCTAAAAAATTAACTGACTGTCCATATTGTATCCCATCAAAACTAATATTAAATCTGTTTCGTTGGATTTCTTGTACAAAATTCTGTATATGATCATATCCACCTTCACACAAAAATACCAAATCGTCTATATATCTATAATACATTTTCACATATTTTTTTACAAATGCATTGCTATAGATACATTCTTTCTCCACCAAGCCCATAAATATATTTGCATACATTGGAGCGAATGGAGCACCCATTGCTGTTCCTTGTTTCTGTTGAAAGATTGAATTTTCAAAATAGAAATAATTATTTTCTAAACAGAATTGTACAAGATCCAGTATATAATGTGTGAATCGCAAATCTCCCATACTATTAAACAAAGCTTCTAGGCCAAATTTATGTTGGATGTTCGTATAAAGACTCTTAACGTCTAAAGTAATCCAAAACATATTCTTATTCCAAATAACTGATTTGATTTTTTCCAAAAAATCAAAAGAATCTTTAATATAAGAGGGAAGACAAACAGCTTCTTTTAATAATACTTTGTGTAACACAACACCTAGATTGTGTAAAGGCAATCTCTGACCCTGCTTTACTGGAAATGCTGCATCTCCATAAGTCAAATGGTACACAGGTTACTCACTCTGAAGACCTTAACCTGAAATGTGACATTAATAGAACCTGCTAGAGGAACAGATTTGTCTCCCAGAAGTTACCACACCTTTGGAACATACTCCCACTTCATGTAAAACAGAGCACCTCACTGTCTCTCTTCAAATGCAATATACATGATTGGATGAGTAACTGTAAATTCACCCCAGGGGTTCCACCTGTGTCCTTCTTGGACAGGGGCAATAGGTGTTGATCATGGAAATAAGGGTAGAACTTGGCTGGGCTTGTAGGGGCCCTAGTCTAGTAACTTCCTATGATCCTAAGATCATATGATCCTATAGATTGC
Source organism: Protopterus annectens (assembly GCF_019279795.1). NCBI lineage: Eukaryota > Metazoa > Chordata > Ceratodontiformes > Protopteridae > Protopterus > Protopterus annectens. The sequence continues at coordinate 280,065,807 of NC_056734.1, read as the reverse complement.
GCCAGTGTTGCAATTAGGTCTCCATTTGGTCTATGGAGTAAGTGGTACTGCAATAGCAAAAACTATCATTCCATCAATTGCCAGGTAGTGTGTGATGCATGGGGGTGCATCACAAATGTTACTGCCCAGCATCCAGGCAGCGCACACAGTTCCCACATCTGGCACACCATCTGACTCTACCACCTCTTCCTGCATGGTAGTATACTTAGTGGTCATCTTGCTGGTAAGTGGGAAATATGTATTTTTGTCTATTGTATTTAAGTAGTTATTCATGATAAAATGTATTGCTGAATATTAAACCACGTTTTCTTTGCCCCCTCCCCCCTGGTTCTCCCTCTATCTTTTTTTTATTCCTTTCAGGTGATGCTGGATATCACTGGAGCCATGGCTCAAAACACCAGCAAGAAATCCAAGAGACCTACAACACATCCCTCTCCCAGAACTGTACTGTCACGGAGAGGGTCATTTACCTCCTGAAGAGATGCTTTAGATGCCTGGATGTGTCCTGGGTTGCCCTTCATATGACACCCCTAGAAACAACCCCCGACATGCCCATCATTCATGTGAAGCTGAGTTCCTCCCTGACCCAATTCAAGTGCAACTTGGACAATTGGATGGGGAACAGGAAATTCATCCCAGGTTTGGCACCTATGTCTCTTATGGACACAATCAACCTGTAAATGGTTCATCTCCCAGGCCTTAGCTTGAAAATGTTTCATCTCCCAAGCCCTTGCTTCACTTATCAAGGGTATAAGAACTTGTCAAAGATTTGAGATGCATGGCTAGGCTTAAAATGACCCTTGTGGTCATTAGCCTAGTAAATAGCTATGAACCTTTGAACCTTCAGTATGACCCATTTACTGTGTACCTACTGCATGTTGTATTCTGCATAACATAATTATGTGCCAGTATTGTGGTGAAGTGACCCATGTTGTCCATGCAACTCCCATTTCGAGTCCTACCCTACTGTGATTAGTGATGACCAGCAGACAGCAATAATTAGGGACCCCATGAGGCAGGCTTATGCCCGGCATATGGCTCCACAGGTAAGGAGGTGGTGGCTGGTCCAGAACTATGGACCATGACATTCAGATCAGTGTTTCCTTTCTTGTAAAATAATACATCTAGCATAACTGATGAATGCAGTGATATCTATAAGATATAGATACACTGTCTGGTTCATGGCCTAGTGTCACTGTTCATCAGATATTCCTTCTCATCTTTACATAATTATTTTTTTTTTATTTAAGAACAGTTACTCATATTATTGTTTGTAAAAGTCATGGCGGAGTGCTCGCTGACTCTTGTTCAGTGATGTAACCACATTTTTAACTAATTTTTTGTTTGTGACCTTGGATATAAACAATCTTTTCACAGTTATTTCATGGGACTATGGGTTGGCAGCTATAGAAACATTTTTGAGACAAGATGCAACCTTGGATTGTAAAATTAGCAATATAATTTGTATATTGTTAAAATGCATATTGAATAACAGTGTCTATATGTTTAATGATTGCTTTTATTGACAGAATAATGGTATTGTTATGGGCATGCCATGCACAAACTCATATGCAAACCTAGTATTAATATATTGGGAGGAATTTTTAATACAGTACAACCTTGGAAGGAATTCTTGGATTATTATGCCCGTTTTGTTGATAATAGGCCGGATTCACGAAGGCTTGCACGGAGTCTAAGACTAGAGTAAGACTGCATGCAGCCAACATGCCTGCAGAGCAATCCATGAACAGCTGGCAGGGTCATGCAAGAGAGCTCCTAAAACGACTCTTACACGGACAGGGTTAGGTTATGCAAATTACCTCATTTGCTGCTGAAAGCTATGCAAATGAGGTACATTTGTGATCCAGGAAACACTAACCTGTCTGAGTAAGAGTAGTATTATTTGCAGAAATGTACTCAGTTGTCAACTGAGTACCATTCTGCAAATAGCAAAATGGAGCCGTGACAGCTCCAAATAAAGGATGCATCCAGTTGAGGAAGCATGCCAATGGCCAAATATATGGCCATTGGCATTTTTTCCCATTACAAAATAAAAAAAAAAAATTTATTTTTTTACCTCGCTCTCCGATGTTTAAGCGTAGCGCAGTGCCTCTCAAACATGCTGAGCTCTAAAAACAAGAAAACCAAAAAATAAAAGGCACAAATAGGGAATTTATTCAAAATATTAATCTGCCATGCAAGTGAAAGGTAGGCTGAAGACAGCATGGCTACTGAGTAGAGGTTGCTAAGGGGGGAAGCTCAGTCTGAGAGATGTAACTAAGCATTAGTAGGCAATCCTATGCAAATGAGGATAAGGATAGTGAATCCCAATATTTCCTGCTATGTGAACCATGTCCCTAGAGTGTAAGAGTAGGAAAAGGGGAGTAACAGAGTAGGAAATGGGTGACATCATGAGGGGGTATGTATGAAAAAGACTGTAAGTTTATTGGAGCAGAGTGGCATGTGGTTGCTGTGAGTTACTCAGGACTAAAAGAGGTGTGTCTACAGTTGTCTAAACTGAAATCAAGAAACTGAAGGTGTACACCATGGCTATCACTAAAGTTTCTTGCAAAACTGCTTACACTGTGTGCGCGCGTGTAAACCCGTCTAAGCCTGTGTGCGCATGTGTATGCCCATGTAAGCCTGTGTAAGGCCGTCTAAGCTAATATACACGAATGTGCACCTGCCTAAGTCCGTGTAAGCCTGTGTGTGCACGTGTGAGCACGTTTGCACTGGTTTGTGTGGTGCCACCCCCTGTGGAAACAGAAATGGGAAAAGGAAGGAAAGGAAGTAGTAGGAAGTTAACCAAGGAGAACTAGCAGAGCTGCCAGGTGAAATCAATCAGAATCAGCCAATTACACAGGCAGTACACTAGCCCAGCCCATCCCAGCACCTAAAACTCTGCAAACAACATTTCCCATGTTTTTCTCAGAAACACTGCAACACTGCAGTCAACAAAGAGAAGTGAAAACTTAAAAGCTTAAACTGAGACATAAAAATGTTAGGGGCTGCCATTGCTGTTATAAGGCAACATGTGCAAGATGCTGAGGGTGGTGCCATTGTGAATGCAGCTGAGCAACCCACAGTGAGGAGACGGAGAAGAGTGTACAGACCCAGGGTAACCTACCAGGGGCTACATGAGCTGGAGATAGTGGAGAGCTATAGAGTGGATAGAGAGCTCCTGCAGCAAATTGTTGAACTGTGCAGGCCACGCCTCACACACAGAACCAACAGAGGGGAACCCATCCCAGTGGAAACCAAGGTATGTGTTGGCCTAAGAATACTAGAAACAGGTACCTTCCAGAGACCAACTGGTGATATGATGGGGATTTCACAGGCATCAGCATCAAGGGTACTGCACCAGTTCCTGAATGCCATGTCAGCACATGTCGGTGATCATTTATATTTAGAAAAATCCCAAGTCCACCAGCAGAGACAATAATTCCAATGGCAAGAATAATAAAAATATCTTTATTCCGACACGTATCCAAATCATCATAAACCAAGATAAAAGACAAGCGCTTTCGCCTGGTTCATTCCAGGCTTTATCAAGTCAAGAATACAATACAATTGAAAAAACAGCTGTTTAAATAGTTCTAGTGATTAATCACATGTTAAAATTTGCGCAAATAATTATTGGTGACACCTGCTCTAGTTTCAAATACAAACAGGAAAGTAGTACATGGTTTAAAACCTTAAAAATCCAATAAAATGTTTGCATAAGTTAAGATTGATCCTTTACTGTAAAAACCTAGTGTGTGCTACGTGAATGCTACATTTATAACCTGAATGTGCGTAGAAAATAATATTCTGGGGTCGCAAATCATAAAACTAAGACGACAACTTGCAGAATATGCGTGTCATGGTGAACAGTTGTAAACATCCCATTCAGAGCATAAGGCAAATAAATACATGTAGGGAGATGCAGTCCTTTACAACCTAGCCCTTCTGAGCCTGAGCACTGATCCTATGCTGAGCGTACCATTAAGACCTGGGGCTTTACCTGCGTCAAGCTTGAGCTGCAAAATCAACTCCCTGTATTCTAGGGTGGATTCCCAGTCTCCCCCTCTAACATTGGGGTTAACCTGCTCAAGCACCATGAAAACAAGCTTGTAATTGGGGCATTCAAGTGAGTGTTTGAAAAAGGCATTGCTTTCTTTCTTTTTCTCTATTTCATAGATATGTTCATGCAATCTTTTTCTGAATTCACGTTCTGTTTTACCTATGTAAAAACCACCACAGGTAATACAACAACCAATGTAGACCACCCCTTTTGTTCCACAAGTAAAATGCCCAAAAGGTTTAATGTTAATGTGACGTGCTTTAAATAGATATGACAATCATTAATCATCAGGGTACACTGTTTACAAGCACCACACTTGTAGGTGCCATTCAGTTGCCGTGGCCTTTTACAGGATGTGTTGGATCTTCTCTCAAAGATCTCTTTTAAATTTCGTCCTCTTTTCCGGACAAATTTAGGCTTGCCAGGGATGATGTATTTAAAATCATCATTATTTTCTAAAACAAACCAATATTTAGATACAATGCTCTCTATCTGTGAGGAGTTCTGGGAAAAGGTGTAAGTAAAATTGCATCCATTCTCCACTGCTTGCAAATATGATGCTTTAATGCTGGGGATGCTAAGCTGTGAGCCTCCTAATAAAGTGGTATATATAGAGTCCCTTTTAGTTAGCACCTCATTAGTAAGAGTTTTAATTAAATCATTGGGATAACCCCTTTCAATAAACATATTACATAAATTCTTTGCTTCTTCTAAGAAATCTGCCAACCTACTACTCATTCGGGAGGCTCTAATTAGTTGTCCCTTTACTATCCCTTTTTTTTGATGGAAAGGGTGTTGACTATTGTAATGTAACAAAGAATTCGAAAAAGTGGGTTTCCTGTAAACTTTCGAATGTAATTCTAAGGAATCAAGATCCCTGAAAATTGTTACATCTAAATAGTGTAGTTCATTTTCGCTAATTTTGTGGGTGAAAGTCAGAAAATCAGTAGTTGAATTTATGTATTGTAAGAAGGCCAGTAATTGGTCCTTAGTGCCCTCCCAGATGATGCAGATATCGTCCAGGTACCTGCAATAAAAAGTGAGGTGCTGAACCCATGTGGTGTGGAAAATATATGCCTGCTCCCACCTGTGCAGCACTACATTAGCGTAAATGGTTGCACAGGAGGCGCCCATAGCAACCCCCTTAAGCTGTTTAAAAAGTTCACCATTAAAGAACATGTAATTATTTTCTAATACCATACTCATCAATTCAGTTGTTAAGTTTATAAAGTTGTTACTCAAATTAGTCTAATTTTTAAGAAAATCAGTGAACCAATCCAGGCCAATTGCATGGGGGATACTGGGAAATAGATCTTTTATGTCTACAGTGACCATAAAAGATGATCTAGGGCAACTGTCCTTGGGAAAATTTTTAAGAAATTCCCAGGAATCCTTGCATACATGGGTCAGAGCTGAAATATATTGCTTGGTGATGTAGTCAATAAATTTAGCAATTGGTTCTGTCACCCCACCTGCCCCGGAGACAATGGGCCTAAATAGTAGGGGGTCCGTGCCTTTATGGATTTTCGGGATTCCGAAAATAACTGGAGTCCTGGGTTTGCTCACCACCAAAAAGTTGTAAAGTTTCTCATTAATAAACCCTTGTAAAAGATAATCATAAAGGGAGTATTTTATCTTGGCCAGAGCAATGTTGTACTCATTACGAGAGATTAAACAGTATTGATTTTCATCATGTAACATGTTATGCATACTTGCTTCATAACTTGAATCATACATAAGTATGACCCCACCTCCCTTATCGGGTTTCATTACCCTGATGTGTTCCTTGGATAGCGTGCTTATGTAGTCAAGCTCGTGTGCATTCATGTTAGCTTGCTTCGCACCTACAGTGCTAAGACACTTATTCCGTAAATCCTGCTCAACCAGTTCCTCGTACAACTTAAGGGATGGATGCATAAGGGGATTAAAAGTGCTTTTCCTGTGTGGTCCTGTGGTTTCACACACTTTCCCTTTAAAAAAATGTTTCAAATTTAGTCCCCTAGTAAACAACTTGAGATCAACTAATAAGCTGGCTAAATCCACCCTCCTAGTTGGTACGAAGTGGAAACCCTTAGTGAAAATGTTAAAAGCTGTGTCATTTATCAAAACATCGGTGTAATTGTATATGGTAAAATTATTCATCCTGTATAACATGCAATTAGTTTCCTCAGTCACCATGATACCATTTTGATACATGGTACAATTACCAGATGAAACAGGATTTAAATCGTTAAATGTGTCTGTGTTTAAAATTGACTCCCTATCAGCTATTACTTGTTGTTCCACCTCCACCCCATTCTTTGGGGTTTGTAACCCCATGCCCCGGGCCTCCCGGGGAGTGGGGGAAAATCCTGGTTGCGCTGCCTTTTGTCCTTCTCGGCCAGGCACTCACTTCTTCGGGGAGCCTCATTATAATTGTGCTGGAAAACCTCATCCCCTCCATGGTCTACTGTACTAGCTGATCTCACAGCACCTCCAGGTTTATTGTAACAGGTGTATGCTAATTCCTCCCTGTACTCGTGCAGGTCCCTTTCCAGTTTTCTAATCTTCCTATTCATGATTTTTAAACAAAATTGGTCCACCTCATCAAAGATTTTGTCGTAGTCATGCTTAACCATAGCAAAATCATTGTCCGAGGTGACCGTTTGATGCAATATAATTAATTCATCGGTGAGATTGCTGGCTTTGTTTTCATACCCAGCGATCATCAACTGCATGACTTCCAACCCTGCTCTGTCAAATATATCACACAATTGTTTATAGTGTGTTGTACCATGCTTAACAAAATTGGGAAATTTAAAAAAACGCAGCCCTTTTGGGATGTGTTTAACTCTGACACATTCATGTAAATAATCTATTTCACATTGGTTGCTTCTTAGAGTGTAAAGCTTGCTTTTGAATTCGTCAAACTCTAATTCAATAGAGACAGAACCAATGGAATTTACAGTACCTTTGTGAAAATTAAAAGGTTGGTTTGCCCAATTAGTGAAATTAAAGTCCTTCGGTTTATCCCTGGTTCATTTGTGGCGTACCGCGTTGTTACTTCGGTTACTCAAAGCCTTTCCGTTTTCATTAGTCTCCTGATTTTCGTTATGTGCTTCCGAAGGTACTTTTTTACAGCCTGCATCCATTGTAATGGATTTATGAGCCTGGTGACCGCTTCATGAACCAGGTGAACCAGGCGAAAGCGCTTGTCTTTTATCTTGGTTTATGACGATTTGGATACGTGTCGGAATAAAGATATTTTTATTATTCTTGCCATTGGAATTATTGTCTCTGCTGGTGGACTTGGGATTTTTCTACAGTCGACTTGTTTTTTATTTGTGGTTTTTTTTGATCATGTATATTTCCCCAATTCCCATGAGGTATTGGCCAGCAATATGCATCTCTTCCAGCAAATAGTGGAATACCTTGAGGTAGTGGGTGCAATTGACTGCACGCACATACACATCAAAGCACCAGCTGGTGAGCAGGGTATGGCCTACATCAACCGCAAGGGCTTCCACTCCATCAACTGCCAGGTCATGTGTGATGCCCAGGGCATAATACCGAATGTGTGTGCTGGCTGCCCTGGAAGCTACCACGATTCCCATATCTGGCATCTTTCGCAGCTGTACCAGACATTTGCAAATGAGGACATCCCTGAAGGTCACCTACTGGGGGATGCTGGATACGCACTGGAGCCGTGGCTGATGACACCCATCAGAAATACCCACACACTTGAACAAGAACTCCATAATGAGGCACACACACAAACATGAAATGTAATTGAGCGTGCGTTTGGGATGCTCAAGTCATGGTTCCGGTGCCTGGACACATCTGGTGGAGCCTTGCAGTACTCACCAACTATATGTACCCAAATTGTCATGGTATGTGCCATGCTACACAATCTGATCCTGCGAAAACAGCTGCAGCAGGAACAGCATGGGGCAGGGCCAAACAGCCCCCCACCATTGCCAAGGTCTGCACAGGCACAGCGTGACTCAGAGGAGGAACAACCTGAGCCTGCCCCAGTAGGCAGTAGGAGGCATGCCCAGTAAGCCTTGTCCTTGGCAAAGAGGCAATGCATAGCACATACACTGGCTCAGTAGGAACCCTGGAAATTATACCTCTCACTGACTCGCACATAAAATAAAAGGGATACCTAACTTGACACTACCTGTTTCCAAACATGTATAGGGAGTGTAGTATGTGCATCCAACATAGGCAGCCCTGCAGCACCACCTGAGGCATGATTGCCATGTTTTACACAATATAAAGCAGTGCTAAGCAGCTTTTACCGATATCTAGTATATGTAAACAAAATTGCTCGTGCAATGTTGGCCAAGGTAGGCCAAAGTTGAGCAAAGTCAGTTAATCATGCTCATATCTGCTTTACTGTACCTTAAGCAGTCTGGTCTGGCCAGCATGAAAATAAAAAGCAGTGACAGGGCTTGAACCCAGGATACTGTGCACTTCAGTCACAGTACTGAACCACTAAGCCATGATAGCATTACAGTGGTACAGACACAGCAGGACAATTGTACACTAATGCAAACACAAAGCAATGCTGTATCATGCCTCTAATGAGGCAAATGGGTAACCTCACCCACATGCCTATGCAGACAGAGAACATCAGGCAAGGCGTTGTGATGTGGGTTGTGTAGGCTATGAAGTTGCAAGCTAATATATGTGGCAATGGACACTAAGACCTTTAGTACACTAGTATGCCTCAAGCCAGTACGATAGGCAACAGTACAGACTGTAATGGTGTCCTGTACATAGCAGTGCAGTCACAGCAAATGTGTATAAGTGTCAGGTGAAACCCACATCCTATGTACACCCACAGCAACAATCCGGTGTACCCATGGTTATAAATGTACAAATAATAGCTGTCCCCCCTGCATGTAGAAATGTTGATAAGTCTATGCAAAGTGTCTCATGGACGCCCTGCAGGCACAGCATGATCCCTGTTGATCTATGACACAAAGGTGAGCCCTGCTGTAAAAATACACCTTGATTTATCATACAAATATAGTATAAATGTGTATACTGTGCATGCTCACACACTGCAACAAATGTAACGGATTTCATTCTGCATCACACTGAAAGGTCATACTGGGCATGCTAACACACTTAGGCTAAATACGGATGTGATGATAAGGGATCTATGGACAAATGTGTATAGTCATATCTACTTCCAGAAACACATTCACAAAGTGGTCTGAAAATCCTGCTATGTGTACACACAAACTGCCAAGGTCTGTGCATGTAGGTCAAAGGAGGTTGCCACTACTCAGCAGTCATCAGATCTGTCAGAGACTACCACAACACACTTGCGAGGAATCTGACTAGGCACGTTCAGCAACTAGAAAGAACAATGAAGAACCTTAACAAGAGGAATACTGGCCTCAGATAGTTGCCCCATGCAACAAGAATGAATGTAACCATGCTATACTCAGTTGCATACTGTCTACGCAGGAGATCTCTGCCCAACAGACAGGTCCATGTCATGGTTACACTCAGATCTGTTCTGAGTTACAGCTCAATGGCACTAAATGTACAGAGCCAACTGATATTAGTAACATCCTGGCAGATAGGATCAGTGTTAACTTTACCCCCCTCTCACCCTTGAAAGAGCACATGTCTATAATGGAAGACTGCAAAGTTGCTGTCATCACAGCTGCACAGGTAAAAAACACTCTCCAAAGCCAGTATCACAGCAGCCATGGGACTAGATAACTTCCCAGGCTGTGTAGTATCTACTTCCCTGAAGTAAACATTAACATGGAAGTTCTGTGGCTACTGACATTTCCAGAGGACTGCAAACTAGGAGCCATCATTGTAAACACTAAAGATGTGGACATCCTACAAAAGGACCTCACTGAGACAGATGGCTGTTGTCCAAGCCATGGGCTGTAGCTCAATGCCAAAAGGTGCATTATCATCACCTTTGTTAAAATCTCTGGAGCCAAGAACTACAACATAGGCGGTAGTATACCTCACACTTTAAGTGTGACAAGAGACTCTGGGTCACGGGTAGACAGTGGATACAACTGTGATAAGCACATTCCCACAGTAGTCAGAAAACCCTCTTATGTGGCACACCTCATCACAAAATGTGCCTCATGCAGAATAAAAGAGGACATTGTTTCCCTCTACTAACCACTCACTAGAACTATAAAAGTGTACAACGCCACTGTTGCTATGTACCTCACAAGACAACTACAACAACTGGAAAGCCAGCAGCAATACCTCACAAAGAGCATTAGTGGCCTGAAATACATGCCATACACAGACCATCACAAAATGCTCCATCTGTACTCCACCATAGCAAAATGCTCCATCTGTACTCCCTTGCATATCGCCTACTCAGAGGTGTTCACTGCGTAACATCCAAAGCTATGTCAAACATGCAGCTATTGGATATGATCCATGTAAAATACTCACAATCACCCTGACCTTTGTACCCAAGACCACGAGTGAAATACAAACGGAAGTGGTGTAGCCATTTACCTTATGGATATCCACACCTCCAGGTTACTGCCACAGCATGAGGCCTTGGAGACCATGCAAGTGCAACTAACATTGGGCAAAGCTGCCCATCAGATTGTAGCCTGCTACAGATCATGTACCTTGTCTCAGGAACCTCGCTCAGTATTCTGGAGAACAATGGCAAATATAAAGGTCCTATCAAACACCATTATATGAGGAGATTACAACTACCCAAACAATGAGTGGGTGAATTACTCATATACAACATCCTTTGCCCAATGTGTCCTAGAGTTAAGAAACTCTAACACCCTGGAACAGCTGGTCAGCACGCCCACTAGAGGTGACAACATACTGGACATGATCATCATCAACATGGGGTACCAGTGTTCCAGAGCAGAGATAAACCCCTTGCTGGTAATATCAAATCATTAAGTAATCACACTGGACATCCACATCCCGCCCCCACACCCAGTCAATGAAACCACTGTGAAGACATTTTCAAAAGCAAACTGCACACTTCCCAAGACCAAAGTGGAAAGTTCCAAAGTCTTCTTGCTATAGGATAATGGTATACAATCTGCCAAATCATTTACAAGTGCATCCTATGAGTATCTACAGGGATGCATGGATCAAGACATCACAAATAAAACCAAGATGCACTCCTCCAAAAATAAGAAAACAATCTGGTGGTCATTGCCCATAAATAAGCTAGACAACAGAAGGAGGAAACTGACACCTGATAGAGCCAACTTCACTAAAGGAAAGGCATCACTGACCATTATAAGGATGAAACAATGATCGCTCATAAAATAATCCAAGCACAGTTTCTAAAGACAAACTGCCAAGGAATGTAAGAATAACAACCACAAAGCCTTCTGTAGCTATATCAGACATGTAGGTGTCAACTTCCAAATATGCTGTCAGCTACTGAAAAATGTAATGACATACACCAAATCAACTATCATTGCCAAAACCCAGGGGGACAAGTGCAGTGTAAACTCCCCCCATCACCCCCAAAAGGGCCTGTGTCTATCACAGAAGGATGCAGAGACACAGACATCATGGACATGCAGGTAAAGACAGCCCTCACCAAAGCTAAGAACATAGCATCAATGTGACTGTAAGTTGTCCCAGGCTGCGTCTTACACTAGGCCCACAAGGAACTACACCCTCACCTACATTCACTGTCCAGACTCAAGCGTATCACATGCTATGTACCCAAAGAATGGCATACACTGACAGTCATCCAGCTCCACAAAGGGTGTGCCAAAACAGAACCTGGAAACCATTGCCCAACATGTGTACTCAGCCTGGTCTACAGAGCTATTGAGCAAATCGTCATGGAACCCATACACTGAGACATTGGAGTTCTCCAGACACTGGACTCTACACAACTTCACCTTGTTAAAGGCATAGCCTGGCTCCCAAACCTAGTTGACTTATTAAAAACAGTTACCATGAACATAGATGGAGGTGAAAGTAGTCCACACAGCCCACCTGGACCTCACTAAGGGCTTACCACACCATTCCCCATTCCGTCATCATGGACAAGTGTACCAGCTTGAACATGAACAGCTATGTCACAGGATGTTTGGCCAAGTGGCTCACAGGTCAAACACACATGTTCATAGTTGTGGGTGCCATGTCCAACTCTAAGCCAGTCACAAATGGCATCACACAGGTCTTGGTCCTGGGACCCCATCTGTTCAGTCGATACTGCTCAGAGGTACAGGCAAGCATGGCAGGTGTAAGGCTGAACAGATCTGCAGATGACTGGAAACTGTGGTCCATAATTGACTGTACAGCTGACACAGACATCCTCCAGAAGTGTCTTACAGAGACAGATACCTGGTGTTAAAACAATGCCCTCAAGCTGAATGGCAAAGAATGTATAGTCATCCCCATTGGGTAATACAAAGTGCACACAAATTACCACATAGGTGGTAATCCAGCATGTACGGAGAAAGTAATAATGGCCATGGGGACACAGGTAGATAGTAAACTCACCTTTGATGATCACATGGCCAAAGTGTTTAGACATTCGTTCAATGTAGGCCATCTAATGTCACCTAATGTAACACACTTCGTATAGTCTGATGATGTCACCATCCTACAAATATACCTGTGGAAAAGAATACTCCCAGTAATATGTATAGCGCGTTGTGTTAATGCGTACTCTTCTAATATCATGAAGTAGGTAGGTAGGGGGTTGAATTCTGCACTGGGCAACTGTGTGTGTTCCCCTTGGAAAGGAACAACCTTTTAGGAGAGTAGTGAAACACCTCAAAAGTGGTAATGTAACCTTTGTCAAGTCTGATGATGTCACCATCCTACAAATATACCTGTGGAAAATAGCACTCCCAATAATCCGTATAGCGCGTTGTGTTAATGCGTACTCCTCTAGTATCATGAAGTAATCAGGTAGGGGGTTGACTTTTTCACCGGGCAACTGTCTGTGTTTGTGTGTGTTCCTCTTGGGAAGGAATAACCTTTTAAGAGAGTAGTGAAACACCTCAAAAGTGGTAATCTAACCTTTGTCAAATCTGATGATGTCACCATCCTACAAATATACCTGTAGCAAAAAGAATTGATAGTAATGTGCATAGTGCGTCATGTTAATGCATACTCCTCTAGTATCATGAAGTAGTTTGGTAGGGGTTTGAATCCTGCACTTGGTGAGTATGTATGCTGTAAGTGTGTGGCACTGTTGGTCAATGTGTTGTGGGTTTTGCTTTTACCACTGTACGACATATCAGTATGTATTGCACATGTAAGCTAGCTGTGTGTCAAATGCATATCTGTATATGTTACCTCAATGGTTGCATGTGTGAGAACCCTGCTTTCTCCAAGAACACAGCTGTCATCCTTGCCAGTCTGTGCTGCTGCTTTCCTTGCTTGCTTTTAGGTCACATCTGTATGCTTGTGACAAGGCCAGCCACTGCAGTGATCCCTGACCTAGGTCATCTGTGTCACACAAAGTCATTACGATTCCTATTGGAATGTATGAGTGAGGGTCTATGGCCGAGGTATATGTCAGACCTGTTCAAACGCAGCAAAGTCTGTCCATGATGACTATTCATAGTTGTAGAACAAACTGTGGATATGCATGCAGACCCCTTACTGCTTATGTGATCCACCAATGGATTCCAAAATTACCTTTGGAAATGTGATTAACAAAGGAGATGACATAACACTTGGTTGCATGTACACATCGGTACCTGTTTATCATGCTGGTAGCTACCTATGTAGTACTGTGGGGATAATATGTTCCTTAAAGGTGGATGACTATGCTTAGTTTGGCTTATAGCTTTACAGCATGGGTTTGACAACAGGCATCTGTCTGTATGATACCCTTGTGGAGTATTTGTGTGTCATCTGGAGAATGCATTATAGGCCACAGTATGCATTACCAGATGTGGACGGACATATCCCTACTGTGATTGCTTGTTCCTAAGAGAGCTATATGGCAAACAGGAGTGGTCTCAATAATCGGTGCAGGTGAATACCAGTGGTTACTGGCATTGTATAGTACCTGAAGGATCCAAATGTTGCTGTGTGTCCTACATTTGTGTGTCAGTTGTCAAGACATCATCTAACAATTGGTTATGGTCAGGCTGTTGAAGTGATGTATACCACCAGAATGCAAAACAATGACATATAGTAACAGTATCACCCACAGCACAGTGTCAAACCATGTCATACACACATGTATCGTCAGGTTCCGGAATGTGTGTAGTACAATGCATACTGGCCACCAATAGAAACTATGGAATGTTACTGTGTAATACAGAGCATGTCACCCTGGCCATGTGTCCACTATGTACGTACATGCAGACAGTGCACCTCCACCATGTTCACAACTGTACACCTGCAAATCTGTGCTATACACATCCTACACATACTGTCCACTCTCTAACACATGCTGCCAATACTGCACACATCAGCCAAGTGGCACGTGGCCAGACAATGCATAATTGGAACCAACACTGGTGTAAACAACACTACAATGACAATCATAGCTTTAATGCATCATGCCTGCTCAGCTACACCTTCAAGCATATCATTACACTCTACAGCTGACAACATGATAACATTGCTATACTGCTATATAGACACCCTGTGCATCAGCACCATGGTAGCCTGTTCCTGCATTGATGTTACAGATGACAGGAGGCAGCACAGGTTTCATCATATGCACAGGGTGTGTTGTTGGTTTGCCAGAGGCCTACAGTGAGCCATTCAATTGACATGTATGTGTGTGTGTGTGTGTGTGTGTGTGTGTGTGTGTGTGTGTGTGTGTGTGTGAGGGGCAAGAATACTGGAATTGGTCAATGTTGTTGTAATGTGTGTGGGTATGTGTTAGCCCTAGGTGTCTGGAGTATGTGTGTGTGTCTGCATGCACACAGTTCCACCATGTGGCTGCCATATACAGGTATTTGTGGGACAGCCACAGACTGTACCTGCGAGGCTTTACAGATCACCGTCTCTGGCCACGGATATGGTACCTGTGCCTGGCAGGGGTGCTACTGACCCTATCAGGTACTAAGCCAGATTAGGTACTATCCCTAGAGGTGGATGGATGTACACTGGACACAGGTCCCTTCTGGGACTGTCCAGAGCCACGTGCACGTGGTTTTCTAGGACATTCTATGGACAGCCCACCCCCAACATTGCTGGGGCTGGTACTGGCACAACGGGAGCAGCTGTGGCTTGAGGGATGTCCGAGGCGACTGCCAGCTGCTGATGTTGCTGGCATACATCCACGTCGACATCTCAACCATCCTGCACTGTCCTGACACATGGACATGACATTGCGGAGGATATCTAATATCTCTCCCCAACGTCTATCAGTGACCTCGGTGTAATGTCGGATGGCACCTGCTAGGTCACGGATACTATCAATGACAGCAGTGTTATGGGCCCTCTGTGCCCTTAGTCCCTGTCTGGTGTACTGTTCCATACATGCCTGTGCCTCCATGACAGCCTGGAACATGTGTGACGTTGTCAGACCTGTGGCACATCTGCCAGTGGCATGATGAGTAGCAGTGCTCCTACGAGAACCCCTGGACATCTGCCTATGTGGTACCCTTCCAGACATCTGGGTATGGCTGCTGTATTGGGATGCATGTGCCATGGATACCACACTGTCCTGGCCAATGCCAACAGTACGCTGTCCCTCAGTTATGGGCATTGGTGATGGATGTATTGGCAGTATGACTGTATGCATAGATGGGGTGGACAGCTGTGTACTGTCGATTGGTGGCCCAACGACAGACCCTGACAAACACGCCTGTGCCTCAACACACCTATCTTCATTATCACTATGTGGCTCAGTGGCATCAGTTTCCCTGCTGCAGTGAACCAGCCCTAACACAGCACCTGTGGGAGTGAGACAGGAAACACACTTTACGACCTGTACATGATGTCGGCACACATGCACACATGAACACATGAACACATGCACACATGCACACATGAACACATGAACACATGCACATATGCACAAATGCACACATGCACACATGGACACATGAACACATGAACACATACACACATAAACACAGGCACACATGCACACATGAACAAATGCACACATGAACACATGCACACATGCACATGCACACATGAACATATGAACACATGCACACAAGAACACATGAACACATGCACACATGCACACATGCACACATGCACACAAATACACTCCTCACTACAGCAGATACCCACACACACCACCAGCAATCCAAAACATACTTAATAGTGGTTGAAGGTGGGTTACAGTATCACAAGTCAAACAGTCATATCACACGTCAGCATGCAGAAAGTTTGTTGCTCAAGACCATGCAGTGCGGGTGTAGACAGCCCGTGTTAATAACAGTATACATGGTTTTGATGCATGTGTGTTGTTGTTCAGTGATTGGCCTCAGAGCCACTCATTACATGGGTTTGTAAGGTGCCCAATAGGGAGCATTGACTAACATGAATGTGTTATGTGTTGAAGAGTGTCACACAGCCCAGTGATAGGCCTCTACCCATCGGGTATATTATGTGTGCTGTGTGGATGACATGTGGGATACTGAAGTGTGACCTCACAGCAGGTGTCTGGATACGCTATGTGTAGCATGTTAAGGTGTACTGCGTATGACAAAGTTGTGTATGTTGTGTACATGTGTATCAACTATGCCTATCCAATGTCCAGTACGGTCTTGCCACAATTGTGTGTGCTGATCTGTGTATTGCATGTGATTGAGGAAGCTACTGTCATTACTGAGATGTGCATAGTCTCACAGCAAACATGCACAACATGCATTATTTGTAGGTGTGTTACATGTACATGGCCTACACCTCACCTATGACATGCACATTTCATTAGCAATATTAAAATTATAACACACTCACCAGCATCAACCGGCTGCCTTGCTGTCACACCAGAGGGACCTACAAGAATATGAGACAGTTTGTCAGTGGCCACAACTGTGCCATTGCTACTGTGAGTTTGTTAAACTACAGTAGTACAACAGTCGACAGTCACAGGCGTACCGATTATATTCCAAATATCAGTATTGCACAACACTATGCAGCACAACTGCTAAACACACAGTACACATGTCACATATGCATAATCTACCAATACAGGTAACAGTAGTCTACAGATAGGTCATGTTACCTGCACGCTCCATGTCAACATGCTGGGTGGCTCCGGCCTATATGATGACACATGTAAGTTGCTGTTCCTGTGGTTGGCCAGGAGCCAGCATGCTTAGGAGCAGCTCCTCCACTCTGGTGAGGGGGGCATGAATGGCAACCCCATCACCTGTGGCAAGCTTTTGTCGACAGATATCATATGCATGCTGCCGGACATGTCTAATTAAATCACTGCAGTGATGGTGTACCTCCTCATATGTCTGGTTATGCATGCCTATGTCATTTACCTGACAAACGAGATCTTGCCACAGTGCAGTCCACTCATGCTGGTCCTGGCTGGTTCTAGAGAACAGCAGGGTGCAGTGCTGCACCAGGCTGTTGTGTATTTCGGCTTCCTCTGCAGCTGTATAACGGGTTTCTTTGGTGGGACATACAACTGGAAGGCAATTAAACAAGATGTGAGAGCAAGTCATGTGCACACTTAACATCCTAAAGTACAGATATAAATTACCTGCCATATTTCGCATCCGATTGGTTGTCAGAGGATACACATGTTCAATACCACATATTAGTGCTCAGGCCACAACTGGCTGACAGTGCCTGCCATGCTCTATATATCAAACCATGTTCTGCACAGCAGCAAAGAGAAGCCAGTATGTAAGACTATACACCAGTACATGGCACACTGTATGTGACACAATGCACCACATAGCCACAGGAGGTATATGTCAAGCTAATGCATAAAGAAAGATGTCATCCATTGCAATGAATGTAAAGTACAGTTACAGTATTACCAGTATACCACAGTAGTCTTTGATGCCAAACCCCTGCCTAACATATGTGCACAGTTGTTAATATAGGTGGCATACTGCTGTACTAGACTATACATGTTGCTAGATACACACATATACCCTGTAACACAGATATGATTGAGGGCATGGTACAGGCATAATTACACACACATCAGACATACATACAACACACAAATGTATGCCAACCCAGATGAGCTTTACCTGTGTACCATACAGTACTGTGTGTCACTACTTACAAAACCTTATGCCTGAGGTATGTAATCTGTGAGGACTACAGGGAACACACAAAACAGTGTTTCCAAGCAATGTGAACATACTCCATACTGTACTGTTTAGGGTTACAGTTTCAGGTAGTACTACAGTTCATATGGGAGTTGGATTCATCAGCAGTGCCACTCACTAAGCATACATGTATTGCTTTAGCCTACAATGGGACACCACAGTCGACAACAAGGGACTAAGTCACACCATATGCCATACTACTTTTTCTGCCTAGCAATAGCATACACATCTTTTGCTGGGATCACAGCTAGGACACAAACTACCATGACAGAAGCAATTTCACACTAAGCTATCACACCTTTACAGACCTTGCACACATTCACCAACACATTCACCATCACACTCAGTCAACCTCACATAGCAATTATTGAACTAAGTACATGTTTGTGCATCGTGTCATGGGTAGGTAATACGCTATTGGCCCTAAGGCCTACAGTAGCCTAGCCATACGCTACCCTGGCCTTTGACACACATGTAATTTAATTTCATTTGCCCCTGTCAACCAGATCCACAGAGGTGATTGCCGGGGTGTATTTCCTATCTCCCAAACAATCATCAGGAGTATTTATGACAACTGCTAATGAGGAGCTTTGTTTGCTATTGATAGGTGGTTTGTTCCAGAGTATGGCATGTCTCTGAGTTAGGACTCTATCCCTCCAGCATGTGCTGTTTACTGAGCTGACAAGGTTTAGGGCCCTAGAACGTATATCAGGGAGGGATTGTAATATGTTTACGTGGAGGATGTCCAACAGCTATGGGTGTGACATAGCTCTGTATGTTAGGCAGAGGTCACCTCTGGGTAGGCGGTATGCAACACAGTGTAGCTGTGGTTTGTGAGTCGGTCTGCATAGGGCATCTGTTTGAGGCCGGTATTACTCTTTGTGAGGTATGTCTGTGGCCTTTCCAGTTGCTGTAGTTGTCATGTGAGGTACATACCACATGGGGCATTGTATTCTCTAATGGGTTTTAAGTGTGATGAGTAGAGGGGAACACTGACCTATATTTCCCTAGATGACACACCTTTTGTGATGACATGTACCATGTCGACAGAGTACATGACTAGTGTGGCACTGTGATTATCAAAGGGGAGGCTACTGTCCACCTGTGTCCCATGTTCCCTTATCACACCCTCGGTGTTAGTTAGACTACCACCTATGTGGTAGTTAATGGGTACAGTGTTCTGGCAAGAAGGGATGGCACTGCAGTGTCAACACTGAGCTTCAGTCCATACCTTGGTCGCCAGGCACCTGTCGCAGTAATTATGCCCCATGTCTAAATCCCTCTCTCTCTCTCTCTCTCTCTCTCTATATATATATATATATATATATATATATATATATATATATACACTTGCATACACACATACATATAAACATCCATTGCTGTACATATAGATGTACATATAGGCACATATACATTCCACTGTTCATGGTGGGAATATCAATTATACGACAGTTGTGAGATATACAGTTATGTAATAATATTGCACAGTGTTGTGCAGACTGCATTGAAGGTGTCCTCAGCCCATGTAGCTTTAGCAGGCCTCACTGGCTGCAACACTGCAAAACTGACAGAGCATATCCACAGAGTTTAACCCCCACATGTCATATACCAGCACTGCATGCTGTTTTCTTTGCCACACACTAGAACCTACACAGAAATATGCACATAACAACCTTCAACAATATATATATATATATATATATATATATATATATATATATATACATACACACCCTTCACAAACAGTTGCAGTATGTCCCTTGCCCTATGCACATGTACAGATACATATAGATACGTACTGCTGCCACATATGGATGATTCACAGTATGTAAAGTACTCTTCAAAAACATCTACTACATGCCAGAAAATACATATGTGTTACATACCTTTCCTTTGTATTTCTCTGTTCCATCTGTTTTTAAAGGAAATAATTTTTTGTTTTTAATTTTTTTTTTGGTTTGTGTTTTCTCTGTCTGTTGCTGTTGCTCTTTCTTTTTCTGTGTCTCTCTGTTTCTGTCTCTTTGTCTGTGTCTGTGTCTGTGTCTCTGCCTCTGTCTCTCTCTCGCTTTCACTCTCTCTCTCTCTCTTGCCACAATGAGATTATTGCATGTGTGGACATCAAGTACAGCCTGCTTTTCTAGGTATCTGCACACGTGCATGTGATGGCCTCTGCACCAGTTGGTGCCCACCATTTACTAATTGCATGCAGCCTGCTGTGTGGTAATTGCAGTACTCACTGTCATAGCAGCCCACTGCTATAAAATGCTAAGTTAGGTAAGCATAGCCCTTTCAGCTTTACAAAGTGGGGCCCATGCTCGTTTGCTGTGGAGACCGTTGTGTCAGTCAGAAGGTTGGTATACTTCTTATATCTGAAGCTAGGGTTGTAGCCAGTGATTTGCATGTTGTACTCAAACCTGAATGTTGCTGCTTCTAGTACACACTTGTCAGTGTAGGATTTTACTCACCCCTCCAAATGCTTACACAAGATACATGGGAGTATGTACGTTCTTTTCTAATTAGACAATTAACTGCCATACAAACGTAGTTATTGCAATGTGTTCTTCTGCCACATGAACTGTTTGTGAACTACTATACTGTAAATATTAATGAACTCACTTCTGAACAGTTTGTTGTTTATTTGTGTTGACATTAGCACAGGCTGCTCAAGACAACTGGACAAATTTCAGTAGAATATGCCTACCTACATCCTTGGTAGAGCCTGAATACACAGGTAGGGGTGCAGAAGTACAGAGAGCATTATATATTATTGTGTGATGTTTATCTTGCTGAACATACAGGGTTGCTGTGTACCTGTTAGTCTAACAAGGCAAGTAGTCTGTCTGCGTAGCTCCCACTTGTGGACATATCCAGACGGTAGCCAGAAGTTAGCCTATTATTCTTTGTCTGTGCACCACACTGGTCTTTTCTGCACTGGAACAATGGCATTGTCACAGTTGGTTGCTACCAGTACATGGCTACATCCTTTGATATTTCTATGTTGTACTTCTACATAAGGGTATGCTTGTGGGACTCATTCCAAAGCTATTTGCAGAGTGTGTAACAGCAGAAAAGCTGAAATGTCTGTGTGTTTCTGCCTCTGCCAGGCCTCTGATACACTCAGGTATATATTTGAACAGCCTCAGGTAAAGGTACATATAAGTGAGGTACACCTGTAATATATTACAGACATTAAGTTGAGACTGTGAGACAATCAGAGCATATGTATTAATACACCTTTTCTGACGTGCATGCAGTGTGTACTCTTACTTATTGACATTATTCATTAAGTGTAATTCCCCACTTTTCGGCCTAATGTCAGTACTTTTCAGAGGGATTCTGAGGAACACAGTTAACATTTGTTTACGAATCAGGAACATCCCTGAAAAGCAGTCACAGTTGGGAAGTATGGCCTCTGCCCTATTCAAATATGCCAGTGTTTATCCTGCTCTGATACTGTGTGGGGTTTGTAAAGGGCTACTGTAACTTTATTTCCTGCTAGAATGGCTGGTTCTCTTTTCACAGTCATGTCATGCAATTCCACAACTGCTGGTAAAGATCCACAGAAAAAGATTTGCGTTATGGCATTCCTATTTTCCCTTTACATTCACTCATTGTAATGCATGATATATTTATTACAGCACCAACTTGTTGTATGTCTACTGTGACTTAGTGGTACTTAATGCAGTGTAGTGTGTCCAGGGTTCGAGACTGACAGAGGTGTTTTATTTTGGAAGCTTAGCAATACTTAGCTAAGCACACACATGCACACACTCGCTCAAACCCACTAACTACTGCTTAAAAGTACTTACTCCCGCTAACACCCACACTAATTTCTTTGAAAGAAAAGAAAATGAGGAGATAGGAAAGTGGTGAAAAAGGGGCACAAAGAGGGAAAGACAGTAGGGAAACCAGCTCGGGATGTGCAGGACAGGTGTAGGGAAGGTACATAGCTGCCCATTTTTTACCAGCAACAGCTGTGCATATGTTAGAAATTTGGAGTGAAATTTGAAACCTTCCACCCCTAAGAGAGGGGTGAGGACAACAAAGTATGTACTGCCAATTATAATTATCAGTTTACATGTCCAGCGGACATGTGTGCGAAATGGGCAGCTATGTATGGGGCGTAATTTTTTTGTGGGAACAGATTGCCCTTTTTTATTTTTTTTTCATGTGAGAGTGGAATGTGAGGTAATGGAAGTAGGTATATTTGGGGAGGTAGGTTGGGGAGGCAAACAGACAAGACAAACAAGATGCATACAGGGGCAGAATATGACACATGGGGTGGGTGAACACAATTGACGGGGAAGGATGTTTGGAAATCGCAAGCCCATGAGCCCACAGATGGTAACAGTGGAACTGAGATCCCCACCCATGGGCAGACACCACTGCACCTTCACAGCCCGGAGGGTGGCTGTGCTGGGCGCTGCGTAGGAGGGGCAGGCTCACCCGTGAGTTGCGCCACTCTTGCCTCGAGCTGGCGTAGGGGATCAGCGACTGAATGCTGGATCTCCCTACGCACCACAGCCCGGACCCTTCGGAGGATGACAGGTAGCCCTTCTCCACCCATGCTTGCACGGGGGGGGGGGGCAAGCCCCATCCCCTGCAATGCTTCAACCCGAAGGTGGCACAGGACCAATGAAGGAGGGGAGCCTGGGCTGGGCACCAGACCTGCTGGTGCCAGGTGCAATCGCCAGTTGAGGAGGGACAGGTGGGTCCGCTGGGACCGGCCTTCCCATACGTTCTGTGTTTAGGTGTGTTTAATTACAACATAGGCAACAGCATTCCAAATTATTTGTAACAGCATGCAGTAATATTCCCATTAACCCAACACACCAGGGTTCCAACAGTTGAACAGCAAGCATAACACATGCATATATTGAACGACAGTGGACATTTTAACAGCATGCAGGGATGATTGGTGGCAACAGGCCACCAAGATTGTGGTGTCTGAACAGGGCACATGCATCAAAGTAAATGCAGATATTTATAGAACAATAGGACATATGCCCCAACAAATGTTCTGAGATTAGACATACCCATTGAGGTGTGGAATTGCATTGTTTATGCACATACAGTAGGGTGTAAAAAGATACCTCCATTAACATCTTATAAGTACTTATAGTTTATACTACATTCCTATTGACTGCAGGTGTATATCCCCTACATGTATTACACTAGGCAACCTGCATTAGGTTGTGTAATGGGTTTGGCTAGTTCATTATATACCTGACCTATATCTGACATACTAACTGTCCAAGATGCAGATGTTACTGCTATATAGTTACATACTTTATTTATATTTATATATCTACATATCTGGATGTGTTCACGTGACATTTTCAGTTATATTTCTACAGAACCCTACATTTCATGTAGCACACTCATATTTCTGGGGAACACATTAACAAGCTACTCATGTGCCAGATTTACCTATGCATGCCAGCCATTAACCAGCTGTTGAGGACTGTATATATGCTTCACAGCTACTGGCACTTCCTTCATCCACTTTATATGGGACTGCCCAACTGTGGGTTGACAGCAGTTAATACAACAGTACTTTTTATATAATGCAAGGGTACAACAACATTTCAAAGTAAGTGACACGGACACACTCCAAGTATTATAGCTTTATTAATTACATTACACACTTTTCTAGAGGCTCTCTCATTTATTTGAAATTACAGTGCATGCAGAAGACTTATTCCAAGACGTATTATACCTTTATTAATAGGTCACAACACTCTTTTTCAGGCTCACTCACTTATTTTATATAGCAGTACATGCAGAGATATTATTCAGGAGTTATTTTACCTTTATTAATGGGTTAGAACACTCATTTTCTATCTCTCTGACATATTTTATATAACAGTACATGCAGAGAAATTATTCAGGGCTTTTTGTGCCTTTATTATTGGGATACAACACTTTTTTCAGGCTCTGTCACTTATTTTATATAATAATACATGCAGAATAATTACTAACCTGCCTGGTGGAGCAACCTTAGAAGCCTATCTGCATAGGCTTGCTGATTCGCAGCACGGACACCTGCAGCTGTGAAGTAAATGAGGGGATATTGAGACATACCTATCCATTATATAGACTACAATAGCATGTCTTACATACTTCATTCCATGGCTACCTACTCAGTAGTGGGGCATCTTGCATGTCACGGGCCTCCTGTATCCATCGGTTCAGTAGGTCCTGCTTCTGTCTCTTCAAGTCTGCATGGTGGTGACGGACCTGCTCACCAATCCGTGGGACACCTGTGGCACTGGTGAGATCATGAGCTAACCTGTTCCAAGCCTCTGCTTTGTACTCCGTCCCTTGAAACTGGCCTTGCAGAAGTCTTGACTCATGATGGTGGACAAAGAGCAAAACCATGTATTTTGACTCCTCGATGCCCCAGCGTTGTGCTCGAAAGCGAATACCCTCTCCAGCACCAGCCATTCTGACTGCAGATGGGAGCTACAATCAGTTATGGTGAGTATTCCCGTCTATGGAGCTTAAATATGCTGCATTTCCCGCACTTATATGTAATTGGCCGTTTTTGAAAATTCTCGGCTAACAGCAAACCTGCTTAGCAATGGTTAATCTTCCATTTATAAGTATATGTATGTTAACAGTGTATGTTTATGCTAAGTTGTCATGGCTTAGTGGTTCAGTACTTTGATTATGGTGCATAGTGTCCCGGGTTTGAAACTTATCATTGCTTTTTATTTTACTACTGTCCAGACAGGCTAGGGGGTGTGGCTGTGTTTAGGCAACTTTGCTCTACGTTGCTCCATGTTGGCTGACGGTGCACTGGTTAGCATGGTGCGCAGCTCCACGCAAACCTATTGTGCTAGGTAAAGCGCTGCTTAGCTATGGGCAATAATATTGTGCTAGGTAAAGCGCTGCTTAGCTATAGGCAATAATATTGCACTAGGTAAAACGCTGCTTAGATATGGGCAATTATACTGCGCTAGGTAAAATGCTGCTTAGCTATGGGCAATTATATGTCAATATCCTTAATGCTGCTCACCTTCTTATATTTATATATATACATTTTGTTCACTAATACATAGGCCATTTCAATACTTTTTACTAAACTTTCATTCATATATGTCAGGAATTATTTTATATACTAATTTAAAACATAAAATAGACAGGAGAGTGGTGGGACTAGAACCAGGAATGCCTCCTCTTTGTGCGAACACTCTACCATTATGCTATTGCTATTTGGCTTGATTTGCATAAACATTTCTTATTATGCTCTTCGATGTCGAAATTGCTAACTGCAGCTAAGCAATGAGCATACCCGTGCAAACACGCGCAAATATGGGCAGCTATATTGGGAATTATAAAAAAAAAATTAGTTTACATTTTACATTTACAAAGGGGTTTAGTATGTGGGGATGTGTACTGTTTGCTATGCGTACATTTCAGCAGACTCGCTCATTGCATTTCTCATTTTCACTTTATATGGTTGCAGGGGCGTGGATATTTGGACTGCTCGGCAGTCCGACATGCCGCCTGCAGTCTTACATGTTCCGTGTAAGCCTTCCAGTTGAGTCAGTGCCCTAATGCGTATGCATGACGCGCTGATGTCATAGTCTTAAATGGCAGTCTCCGAGTAAGACTTGGTTAGTCTTACTCGGAGGATTACTGAATCCCGGCCAACGTATTTTTGCTTTGGAAAGGTACCCAAGATGATCAGCATATGTTTATTGCTTATTTGGAATCCACCACAAATTTCTTGAGATTCAGTATTTTATGTTCCGACACATATATAGATTTTTTTAGATGTACATCTATTGAGAAATGGGGTGGGGATGGTAGAAACATCTTTATATGGAAAGGACTGTTGGAGGAACAGTCTTTTGGCCTTCTATAGCATGCACCCCAGGCATTTATTTGAGGACATTGTAAAAAGGCAACTATATAGAACATCCAGGCTTTGTACCAATGATGAATGTTTTAAGCAAGAATAAGGAAGTTTAAGGAACAATTTTAGTAAAAGAGGGTACAAGTAGCATGTCATGTCATGCAACATGTATTACACAATAGTAGTAGAGATAGAGCATATAGGGCTCAACCCTGGTTCTCTGGAACTAGTGCTATGGATGATACAAGGAAAAAGGGGACAATGTCCACTGGGGAACAATTGCATGTTAGTCTAAGATATAGCAATAATATCAGGGGGATATGTAACATTATTCGACAGAATTGAAAGATTCTGCTAACACATGAAAATTTTAAAAATTTTGTTACTGATCGACCCCTTCTTTGTTTTAAGCATAGCAAGAACTTAAAGGATTTGCTGTGCAATGAACAACATGTAGCTAAGCAACCTCGAATTGGTCACCAGGGTACCTTTCCTTGTAGACACTGCAAGGCTTGGCAGTATATTAGAAGTTATAATTCATTTGTTCATCCCGTCATCGGCAGGACATATTCTTTGTTGCAATATGCTGATTGTCATACTACTGATGTCAAATTTATGGCCCATTGCAGGGATTGTTGTTCATTTTAGGTTGGAAAAACAAACTGTAAATTAAAAGACAGAATACTGAGACATATGTCAGCTATACATTTGGGCAATGTTCACAATGCCTTATATCAACATGTTCATATTTATATCGATCATACATTTAGTTTTATGGTGCTACAGATTGTCAGGTTGTCCAAGAGAGGGGGTGATTTGCACAATTTAACAGAGTATAATGAGACAAAATGGATTATTGAGTCGAGAGCGGATAGAGCTCCAGGTATGAATGGGGTTATTCCCATTAAACCCACCCTCAGAAAAAGGAGGGTCCAGTATTGAAAGTTGATTGCATGTTGTATATTTTAAAATATGTTTTAATGAAGTATATGTTGCCTGAAGAAGAGTTTAACCCAAAAGCACTTGCATTGATATTTTAATAAATATGCAACATTTTATCAGCCTGTTGGTCCAGTTATCTTTGTTGTTTTGCATTTGTAACTATTTTGCACATTAAATTCTACTGAGGTGGTTTTTCACATACTGAATTTCTTCAAGTGGTTCAGTTAGTAAAAAGTGTTAATTTCATATTTAGCACGAGTTCATGACTTGCATTTGAGTGAAAATGTATCATATTTTTTATATTGTGCATTGTTTTTCTCTGTTTAAGGTATGTTGCCTGTTGAGATACTACACTTCAGATTATCCCCAGGATTCATGAAGCTTGTGCCAGGTGCAAGCATAGTATCAGCGTTCCAACACCAAATATGGCCTGCGAGTGATCCAAGTACGAGCTGTCCCCAAGTGGACTACCTGCGTACAATACGCCCACACAGTTCCCGAGCCCTGTATGCTAATTACCCCATATGCAGCAGTGTAGCATGCAAATAAAGGTCTGTAGCAAGCCAGGAAGTGGTGCAGGCATAGTGTAAGCATGCAGAAATGTAAACCGTAAAAAAAACGGTTTACATTTTTGCAAATATAAAATCGGAGCCATGACAGCTGACCAAACACATGTATTATATTGCTAATATATGCCAGTGGCTAAAGATATAGCCATTGGCATAAAAAACATGTACAAAATATAAAAATAACATTTAATTTTTTATTTTGCACTATCGCGGAGTGGAAGCTCAGGGCAGCAGTGCACAAACGGGATTGCAAGGAAAATAGAAAAATATAGAATAAAACTGCAATGTAAAACATATCATGATTTCCCCATAACAGTCAATGGCAGGCATGCTACACCACACCATGGTGCAAGGGTTGCTAAGGAGCTGTGACAGTGTTATGCGAGGTAGCTAGGAAGTAGTAGGCAATGCCATGCAATGAGAGGAGTAATAGTGAATCACAGATTCCCCGCTGGTGTAAGGATGCACCTCATAGCATAGCGTTATAACACCAAGGTGTGCCCTTGAGATAAAGATGACGTGTCACCTTTGCTGTAAGCACATTGGAGCATTGCTAATCCGGTTGCCCATAGCTAAGCAAAGCTGCAGGATAGGGGTATGTTGAACTGGCTATAGCTTTGCTTAGTTGAGAATACACAAGGTAACTGAGTATGCATGTGAACGGAGATGAAAAATGCGCTTAAACTTGGTAAACCGGATTGTGGGGCACACACTGGAGCTGAAACAGGAAGGATATAGAAAAGAAATAAGGAAATGCTGCAGCAGGTAAATTGGAGTACAAATGACTAACACCTACAGTAGGCCATTGACAGCTAACAAGGCTTCAAGCAGCTACCTGCAGAACAGGAAAGGGGAGGGGCTGTACTGCAAAGAAAACAGTAAAGTGTCACAGCAGAACAAAGCAGATTAACATTATATCAGCTACAAGACACATTTTGCAACACATGACTGGGTAGGGAAAGTACAAAACAAGAAAGATGGCAGGTGGATGCATGGCTGATAATGGGAAGGGATCCAGGTTTAAAAGTGAATTAAAGGGAAACAGATTAATCAAGGCAGGCAAGCATAACTCCACACTAAAGGCCCCACACTTGCAGTACTTACTGTAAAACCCATAATTAAGATACCCTGCAGCTGGAATTGTTCATACACACCCAATGACATCAGCAGCATCCATGACACAATAGCATAACGTGTGAAAGCACCTCACACACACTTGTGTATTCCCATACACTCTGCACCATTGGTGTATACAGACAGGGAACTTTTAATATGTGCATGTTAGGGGCTGCCATAGCTTTGATCCACCAGCATGCGTTGGAGACTGAAGGTGGTGTGGAGGATGATGCTCACAACCACCCTCAGGCATCAGAGGAAGAGAAGAGTGTTCACACCCAGGGTAACCTATCAGAGGCTACATGATCTGGAGATAGTAGAGCATTACAGGGTGGACAGGGACACCTTACAGCCACTTGTGGAGCTGTGCCGGCCACACCTCAGAGCCAGAACAAACAGAGGGGAACCCATCCCAGTGGATATGAAGGTATGTGTAAGCCTGAGAACACTAGCTACAGGTACCTTTCAAAGGCCAACTGGGGATATCATGGGGATCTCACAGGCATCAGCATCCAGGGTATTTCACTAGTTCCTGGATGCCATGTTACCACATGCCAATGAGCACATATACTTCCCCCGAATGCAGGAGGAGTTGGCCAGCAATATGCATTTCTTCGGGTGACCGGACCTTTTTACATTACTATAACTCAGATTTACAACATGCACGCTGCCAATCAGCATGCACGTTTTTTAATATTAATGAGGGGTCATTGTATAATCAGTTATACTCCACTGTTGCCATGGTACTGGCTAAGGCAGTAACTGCACAGCTGATGTGCATGTAATTAACTACTTTGAAACACCAATTGGTGATCAGGATAGCACGTTACTGATCTCTAACTATAAAAGGATGCCTTGTCACATATTCAAACCATCTGCATCTACCTGTAGAATAGTACAAAATACCCAACAGCAGATTGAAACACAAACCGAAAACGAGTAATATACCAGTCAATAGCACTTCCAATTGCTAAGAAGGTATGTATAACATTTAGTATGTCTGTGTATGTAGTACCTGTTCTGTAAGAATTACAGTCTAATCAATGCATACAGTGGAAATAGCTATCTTGTAGTGATGTATTGTTGAGCAGTAGTAATGCTTGTAGTATTCTATGTGTGTAGTGCTGTAGGTCACAAGGCAAACTCCTCATACACCACAAGGGATGATACATATAGGCTTGGAACTCACCAATTGTTTTCCAGCCACTGTCAGTGTCAGGGTTGGTCCAACAAGTATGTGCTATAACAGGGGTTAGTATATGTTGATATATTGTAACAATAGACATATGTATGGGTGTATTAGTGAGATGAACATGTCAAAGTTGGGCTTACTGTGCAAATATGATTTGCATTGTGGGATATTGTGCCAATAACTGTGTAATGTACAGTATTTTAGGCAGATCTGTATTCCATTTTATATAGCATTTCTGTTATGTTATGCAAACATTAGTTATGTTTATTGGTGATTACAATACTCAATAACAGGATACATTTGACTTGTATTCATCTGACAGCTTAGCAGCATGATAGCAAAGAAAATTGGAAGAGCTAGGTAACTATCCATGCACATAACACATGCAATATCCACCTCTCTAGTATCATTTGCAAGCAATAACAGCTGTTATGCAAATGTGTAGTGACTCTTGTTACAGGGCTGGGCCAAATGGCTATGTGCACACCTTCATAGAGTGGATATTGAGAGTAAAGACACACTGGTTGAACTTTCAGGTTTGTGTAGCCTAACCTTTCATTGCCAACCTAACAGCCGCTTGCAAATACTGTATGTAAGGTTGTGCACAGTACTGGTAATGAAACAGGTTGCATATCATCTTTAACTCCAGTGTAACATCTGCAGTAGGAGTGTAAGATGTAGGAGACTGCTGCCTGTCTGTAATAGCTCCTTCATAGGTGATGGCTTACACTATCTGATTATATCCAGATAATGTTGATAGTGGCAGCAGAGTCTATTGATACTTGACTCTGTTTGGGGAGTGGGTGTCTGTGCCCAATAAAGCTCATGGTTCTGGTGGATATGTGAGCATATACCCAGAAAAGGATACAGACCTGTTGACACTTGCATCATCTGTACTCAACTATCAGGATGTGATGTGTTCTTCAGAGGAGGATTGCTGCTAAAGGTAGCTACAATGTTTCTGTAATAGCCAGTGTTGTCACGTCCATAACACAAATATTTACTTGTAAGCATCATTGTCTAAAACATCTTCATAAGCAATAAGTAAACTAAATACAGTACTTGGTACTTGTAGTACTGAATGCTCATACAGGCATGTCCACTACTCAGCTACTGGTGTTTGCTAATGTCAGCTTTGTGTATGTGGCCATCCTGGGGGAATGTAATCTCTATGCCATGTACACTGCCAAACCCACTTAACACCACACCCCACACATTGTCTGGGATGCAGCTACAGGGGTAAGCTGGAAGGCAGTCCAGTCTACAGCCATGACTGGACTGAACAGTCATGAGGTGTAGGTTAACACATGCATCTCATCATCACAACCAACACATACCCTTACCAGAACACAGTAAGGGCACCCACACATACTACCAGAAATCACACACATTCACAGAGGCTTCTAAGTATCTGGCCAAGCAAGTGACCTCCCAAGCTGGAACAGACAGACAACAAAATACACAAACTGTATGACATAATTTGCATAATTGTGCCACACCTCAGAACACGTGGCTGGAAACATGTCCAACAGTACTCATTTGTGAATTCAAACTCTGGCACTATGTTACACACCAGGCTATATGAGGGCAAACATACTGTCAGCTGCCTGTCTGCCATGATTAGCCACATACCCATACACTCAGACCATCTTTTGAACTATACAAATGGCTCTGGCATATTCCATGTTATTGTGCAGGACCTGTGATGCAGTAGCCTGGACTGCATGTAAACACACATGTAGGAACTGTCAGGTCTTGTAGCCCAGGCAGGTATGTCCCAAGACCTGGGTAGCATTCTACCATTGGCCAGAATGATACTGCAGTACAGGGACAAAAGGATTGTATTCCACAATTGTCTAATGTACTGGTGTAATTCAAAGGGTGTCCAGTATCTATCTGCTTGGGATAACATGGTTGACAGACCATGATGCTTTGCCAGACAGGACCTGCACCTGTCACCCCTGGGAATCCGGCTAATGGCTAGGGCTCATGCTTCCCCTATAGTGCCTTCATCATGCAAAGTTCAAGTGAAAGTTCACTGCTGTAACAGGGACAGCCAAGCAATAAACTGCGGGTCTCGCTACTCAATGATACATTTCAGAAACTCAGTATGGACTAACATACATCAATCTTTAACATGGAGAACATATCTGTGCAGTGACTGAGATATGGTTCAATGCTCCGGAGAGCACACCTGCATTACCATGTTATAACACATAACTCACCTTGTGCCCATTATCCTTTATTGGAAGACATGGGCCTCAGGTGTGTCCATATTCCTGTAGGATATGCACACCCCCACGTTTGTTGCACTTGCATAACTTCAGATGCATTATACTGAGCAACTACCTTTGTGCCAAAGTGGAATCCAAATTGTACCTTGCGACAGATCATCCATCATGCCTCAGAATTCATATTGTGCTGTAATGGGCAATATTAGGTTTGAGACCAAAAACCATAATAATGTCTACTCTCAACTATCCCATTATGAACTGGGAAGACTCCTCATATACCAACACCTGTGCAACACTACAGAAGGTGGCTGACTAATGCATGCACATCAAACCAGTGCCAGCTACAGTAATACAGGGTTAATTCCTGGTACTCCCCCTCTTTGTTATCTATACCACACAGACTAACACAGAAGGCATCTGCATATTGAAGTTTGCAAATTAATATGAACTAGGAGCAATGGTTGACTCTATGTGTGCTGCTGTCAACATACAGAAGGGCCTTTGTGGGTCAGATGTGTGGTGTGTGACGTATGGCCACAATCTGACAGCTAAGTATTGCATTGTCATCCCCTATGTTAAAAACTCTCTACCCATAAACTACCACATAGGCAGCAGTCAACATAATAGAAACGGTGTGCATGGGATGCAGCTGGACAGTAGTCTTTCCTTTGATAGTTACTTCACCACACCAGTCAGGTAGTCATAAGTGGCACCCCTAATCATGACAGGGTGCCATCCATGAATATAGAGATCATTGTTCAGCCATACTTAACACTCAAGTGACCCATAATAGATCACATATTTCCTTTAAGGGTTATTGGCCATTTTCAGATGGCGTACACTGGCCTTCCCAATCCCTAGCTCCACTATGTAGCATGATGCCTAACCTGAATAAAGCCATGTCCAACCCAGAGATGTTGGACATGCTACACTTACACATCCTGATTTCAAATAAACACATACTTCATGGATATCCACCTTTCTAGTAGAAGGATCACAACATGCCTGACAGATCCCTGTCCCATACATTTTACATACCCCTGCCATACTATGCATCCCTCTCCAGCAAAGCTGCACATCGCCCCTCTTTGAGACATGGTGTAATGACCGCATGGCAAATATATCAGTAACCCTGTGGATCAGTTCTGTGGCACTGCTTGAACTGGCCACTGAAACTTACCTGTCTGCTGGCTACAGCTTGGTAACCTTTCAGCCTAGGCTCATAAATGGCCCAGGGCATATAGCCTACTAGTTCACTATGACCATACATGCTATAGTTGATATCCAGCCCTGCAAATGCCATCAAGCTAGTCATTGTCCCATGTGTTTCACATGTGCAACACAGGTAATACATGGCAGGATGCTAAACTGCTGTACAGTGCCATGTAGATGTATATGGCAAAACACATACATGTAAAACTTTCCATGAGCAAGTCTGCAGGGTCACAGGTCATGTCCCTTAATGCTGTGTATGACTATATATGTGACATATACACAGCGTTAAGGTCTATTGCATTAATGTGAACACATCCAGGCATGTGCCAATAGGTAAAGACACCAGTACAGGCAAACAGACATGCCCACATCAAGGCAACATCCACATGGAGTATGAGCAATGTCATCACTTGACACACACATATATGGTGATAACATCAAATCACTAGTAAGTGTCAAATGTGTGTGAGTAAAACATGTCAGTGGTGTTAGAGTCATGTAGATTTGCAAAGGCATATTTGTAATCTTAATAAATGTGATGCACATGTACGTTCAGCTGTACTTCTGCACTTCTCTGTGAGTTACTGTGACCTGTCTCCATCATTATCTCTTCCAGGTATGCCACCATACACCCACTTGGAGGATGAGGTCCTCATTCCATACCTCCTCGACAACCGTGAAACACTCTTCAGCCATGTGTCACAGGATGCACAGCTGTGGGATGCCCAGTGGGAGGAACTCCACAGGAGGGTAAATGACGTTGGCAGCCACAATCGCACCTATCAGCAGGTGCAAAGACACTGCACCAACCTCATAAGAAGGGCGAATCAGCGTGCAAATGCAATCACCAGGGAACAAGGTGCAACAGGTGGGAGGCCACTCACCCAGCCCACACTCACACGTACCGAGGAGCTACTGGCCAACCTGGGGACACCTGCAGAACTCCTTCCACAAGCTTTAGCTGGTATTGTGGAGGTGGGTGTCTCACAACCACTGAGCCTGGAGTTACCAGGTAAGTCACTTCTGCACATATAACACAACTATATTTCATATAATTACATGTATTACTGTACAATATGTAATGTAACATCATATGCAAGGTATGTATGCACACATGCCACATACTATAGTTTGCTACTCTATGTATGCACAGATGTGCATACTCCATAGTATAGTCTATTGTACTGGCTTATGTGCTAACATGCACATTTTACCCTGTAGCTATTACACAGGTGTGGATAATGATCTTACTGCTGTGACACTCCTGTTTAGGTACCTCTGGTGTTTCACAGCGGCAGTAGCCTGTTGCTGGTGAGATTGATATTATTTACCAGGCTTGATAATGCACAGATCATATTAACTGCATGCTATCTGCCATGTGGCCATTTAACACACATATACATAATGTATGGTGGTCCTGTTAATATATACAGGTCAGACTTGCAATGCATCACAGTGGTTACCCATGGGGAATAAGTGAAAACTATATGAAACATCTACACTAAACCTTACAAACTGTCATAGCCAGATGTGTGGACAGCTGTGAATACAATGGTGGAGGTGTGGTTCACTGTAGGGACATGTACTACAGATCAGCATTACACATGTGGGGAATAGAAACAGTACTATACAGAGAGCATATGTGTGCACACACTCTAAATTTGTTAGAGATGGAGTATGACCAGCCCAGAGGATTCACCCTTGTGGATTATACCCTTGCTATGAATGTCACACAATGTTATGTGCTATCTGACATGTCCGTGACCTTTAGTGGGCTGACTGCAACACTGCTTAACTATCCTGCAAAACATATCTCACATCCCAAACATACCACCCTTTGTCTGCATAACCCTGTCCTCAGTGGAGGATATGACATCTATGGGTGTATGTCATATGAGACAACACTGACATGTGAAATAGATGCCCATCACAACCATTGGACAAAACATGTTTATACATGGCCATGAAGGACGGCCAGAAACATGAAGCAACACACAAAGTAGAAGTCATGTACATGTGTGTACACCCTGTTGTACATTGGCTAGACACAATACAACTATGGCCTTTGTGTAATGGTGATATTGCTGATGTAAAACACTAAACATCATACAGGCCTGTGCACAGCTTGTGTAGGCATGATATCAAACCACCACATAACATGTCTTGAACATCTTGAATGTGTCACGACATGAAAGCATTCACCTATACAGTATCCAAATACATACATGTGTTGCACAACATACACATACAACCACATCAGGCCACAGATACAGTACATTCACCTTGCTGGTGTCAGACATCACTGTCATGCATGCTCCTCATGTGTGAGGTACACAGATGGCATGTGGGACTGCTAAGTTAGCCATGTCTGGGCATAGTTGTCAGGCATCAGCAATATGGTTGCAGATGTGCAGGGGTGTCATCTGTATACCCTTCGGTGACCTGTGTCACACATTCCACATTAGGGTTTAGTGTGTATATACCTCAGTGACGTGGGTCACATTCCACATTAGATATGTATTGTATCTGAATGCAGTCATGGCTATGAAATGTGTCTGTAACTCACACTGTATAGCAATAGTGAAGCCACATGATGCCCTGCAATGGCTATGCACATCATCTCAATGTGCAGTATGTCACTGTATATTTGTAAGGCGGACTGACAACATTGCATCATCTGTAGGTCCATGTTAGTATAACATGTCCCTTCATTGGTACACCATTACCTCACATATATTTGAAAGGACATCATTGTGCTTAACATGTATGCATGTCATTCAACACGTCAGCAGAAGACATGTCATACTACATGTGACTGACAAGGTCATATGCCACACATCAGGCTGGTGTACTGTTAACCTGTGCTGGTCTGTGGCACCATTGCAAAGTAGGGACAGCCATGTCAAACATGTGTGTACAGCCACATGCACATTGTCTGTAGACTCAGCCCAAGGGTAGGCAGAATAATGTTGAACAGACATGCACTGCTTTGGGAGAGATATGCAAGCTAGTGCTGAGGCAAACAAAGTATTCACTCAACATACCCTTCTGCTCATGTCCTCTTCACACATAGGGGCAGTAGCCAACACAAACCATCAGTGGCATAAGTACAAAGGTCAGCGATGGTCTGTTAACATGTGAAATATGTTGCACAAAACATGGCAGTATGGTGAAATGGTGCACAGTCCATGCATTGTGTTGCAGGTTTGGGGCAGAACATACTAACACAAATGGTGGAACAAAGGATGCATGCTAACTACTACTACTATAACTGTGTAAGGTGCATGCCATCTGTTATAACACATGCATGCTGTTGTGTGCAACTCAGAGATGCATGATAACTACCACTATAATTGTCTAAGCTGAATGCCATCTGCCATATCACATGCATGTTGTATGCCATTGGGTGCCATAGCATGTGTCTCTGTCTGTGTGTCTGTATGTGTGTGTCTGTGTGTGTCTGTGTGTCTGTGTTTGTCTGTGTGTCTGTGTGTGGCTTTGCTGTATAACTTGTAATGTACAGCTCTTGTCTGCCCCTCACAGGTGTTGATGTAGGTGCGTTGCCCTCCTGTGGTCCACCTGATGTTATGATGATAGTGCCCCAACAGACTCTAGCAGTGATGATGAAAGTATGATTGAGGCACAGGCAGGGTTGTCAGGGGCTGAATCTGTGCCGTTGGTTGCCATTCCACCTGTATCTCCCTCATCCCAGCACACAGTTCTCCAGCCAACACATACCCCATCACCAGTGGCCATAGAGGAAGGACAGTTGGCAGGTAGTAGCATGGAACAGGGAAGTGTGGAGACTATGGAAGGTGTGCCTGCACACCATGATCCCAGTCAACTGACTTGTGATGTCCCACACAGGCATGTGCTAAGGGCTGCTCGTAGAAGGACCTCTGGCCAACATGCCCCTGCAAGACAAAGCACATCAGCTGGTGTCACCAGATGCATGTTTCAGGCTGTAATGGAGGCACAGTCACATTCTGAATGGCACAACAGAGAAGGTCAGAGGCTTCAGAGGACTGCTGTCCATTTTTAACTGACAACATCCAGGCAATTGCAAATGCTCACCATCATCTTACAGATTTTTTGGATAGACGATTGGGTGATATGGTGGGAGTCCTTTACCATGGCATGTCAATCCTTGAGTGTGGAATGTCTGTGCTGGAACATCTGGCAGGAGTGAGGCATCGGGCACGTGGACGTAGGCCAGCTACATCACCGGTTGAAGGTCTACGTGAACATGCTACTTCACATGCCCGCTCCCATAGTGGCGGTAGCAGCAGCAGTGCAGCTGGTGCTGTGCTGTCTACACCAGGACACAGCAGGCCACATGCACATGGTCCTGTACGGTCCAAACAGGAACACGGTTCCAGTGGACATGTGTCAACAGACAGTACCCAATCTGGACCTCTGCCTGGTAGCGCCCATGCAATCCCTGGCAGGCACAGGTCACATGGCCATGGCCAGATACTGTGAACTATGAGACCTACCCTGTCCAGTCTGCAGCTGTCAATAATACCCCTGTGTAGGCCAGCCACATGCCAGACCTGTGTGCATATATACACACACACCAGAAACAAATTTAGGGCACCTCATCACACACACATGCATAACATCCACACACACCTAATGAGATCAAAGGCCCTAACCCACACCCATGATGCCATCCAGTGGTGCAGCCTAGGCCTCTGGCAAACATTATCATCCTGTGCATATGATAATGCCTGTGCCACATCCCTGTCATCCACATCATCGGTGCAGGGACATGATTATATGGTCTGATGCACAGGGTGAACAGACTAGGAAGACAATTGTAGATTACAATTGTTGAGTAGTGTTGACAGGCAGCAGACATACCATGTACTACAGTTTTAGAATGCATTTTGTACATTTGACAGTATGTATCATGTGTAACAACAGTAATTGCATGTTGATCTTGATGTTCTGCTGTCCTCTTTCAGGTGTAATTGCATGTGCCGGGGGATGTCTGTGTTTGTGTTTAGTGTCCCATATGTAAATGTAAATGTAGACTACTCACAGGTCTGTATGACAATACCTGCATGCACTTTGTAGGTTCCACATCACAGTTATAATCTCCCAAGTTTCAATTATGTTTACTGATCTAATGATCCAAGAGAATGATAGCTGTTTAGTAAGCTACTGTGTTCAGAGCCATCGCATCCATAGTGGGTGACATCACAGGTATAGTTACCTGGAGCAGGGAGGAGGTAAAAGAGTGGTTTAGCAAATGATAAGTGGTAAAGGCCAGTGGAAAAAGTGGCTTCTCAGTGGGAAGCAGTAATACCCACTCTCATGACAGGATGCAAACACATACAGAACCAGGGATTCACAGACACAGTAATACGGTTCTACCTGACTTCGTCGACAGCTGAGAAGACCGACATCGGAATCCGGAGCTCCAGAAGATCGAAAGCGAAGAAGACCGACGCGAATCGCGGGTTGCAGAACATCGACAATGCAGAAGACCGACACGACGGATGACAACACCAACGCCGAGGATGCCGACATGGGGAAAGGCTGTGTGAGTATCCGGTAGTGACGGACGTTAGGGTGCGAGGCAGGTAAGTGTGGAGATTGACGGTCTGTGGGGATAGGGGTGGGTTAAGTGAGTTAGGGTTAGGGAGCGATAGGGGTGGGTTAAGTGAGTTAGGGTTAGGGAGCGATAGGGGTGGGTTAAGTGAGTTAGGGTTAGGGGGCGATAGGGGTGGGTTAAGTGAGTTAGGGTTAGGGAGCGATAGGGGCGGGTTAAGTGAGTTAGGGTTAGGGGCGATAGGGGCGGGTTAAGTGAGTTAGGGTTAGGGCGGGTAGGTAAGTGTCGATAGTGACGGACCTTAGGGTTAGGGTAAGGTTTAGTGTGGGCTTGTAA
This sequence comes from Protopterus annectens, assembly GCF_019279795.1. Taxonomy (NCBI): domain Eukaryota; kingdom Metazoa; phylum Chordata; order Ceratodontiformes; family Protopteridae; genus Protopterus; species Protopterus annectens. The sequence goes on along the minus strand of NC_056734.1, from coordinate 280,026,503 downwards.
GGATTTTGGTGTGCTTGTGTTGTGTGTGTGGTTTGTGGAATGGGGATGTGTTTTGTTTTGTATGGGGTTTCGTGTTTGTGTACCGTCGGTTATTTCGTTGTCGGTTATGTGTGGTTTCGTGTTTATGGACTGTCGAATATGTGGTGTCGGTGATGTGGTTGTCGGTGTTGTGTGGTTTCGATTATGTCAGGTAGAACCAGTAATACACACTCTGACACACTCACACACACACACACACACACACACACACACACACACACACACACACACACACACACACATACACACACACACACACACACACACACAGTTGCCAGTGTTGGGATGAGAAACCCTTTCTATGTGCAAATCATCATAGTACTACGCAATTACAAGATGCACCACAGAGATTACACAGGTGCAGATAGTCAGAATGGCCTAAGATCGAGGACATCAACAGGGATACTAGATTGCGGTGAGCGTATGTGGGGTGAGTGTATGTGGGGGGGGGGTTCATCAGTAGGCTATGTAACAACAAGCCTCACCTCAGGGTGTACATGTTTACAGGCGGTTAGAATGCCCTTCTAAGATTGATGACATCAACAGGGATACTAGATTGCATTGAGTGGATGGGGGAGGGAGTCTTATCATTTCACTATGGTAAAATACAGCCTCGCTCCAGGGACCGGATAGCCGTACACACACACACACACACACACACACACACGCACACATGCACACACGCACACACGCACACATACACACACACACAGACACACACAGTGGCATTCACAAAGATATACACCTATGTCACACACATACAGACACTTGACATGTGTGAGATTCAACCACCTGCCTATGTCTTGCTTTCTACACTTCAATCTATACTAATGTCTACAACAGTGTTCAGGAGAGTGAAAAACATTTGGGATCTATTCCCCACCATACGTGACATATATGGACACACACACCTACACGTGCCAGTACTGTGAATCAAACACCTGCCTATCTCATGATAGGTATTACAGAGTTACAGCAATATTGCACATGCTGCAAAGCATACTGACTCTTTCCTTTGCCAACTATGCTTATATATGCACAATATATACACAGGGGAGGTGTTGCTGTTCCAGGTGTTAAGAGGTTTGCCTTCAGTGTCACCCTTACTGCATTTTACGTTGTGTGTCTTCCCCTTCACTTAACAAAACCATAGCTTAGCAGTTACACAGGTTATTGTAGGAATGATTGTAACACACCTGTGAGCTGTCCTCAGTCATCATTCATCTGCAAAGTAGCCCCACCACTTAGTAGTTATGTCCAAACATCTGTCCATACCTAAAGTACAACTTACCGTACTTTGAGCATATCATCATATACAGTTGGCAAAGTTGAGGCTACATTGCAACAGCATGATGTACTAAGACAACAGTCACCTTCAAACATCAGACACTGCACATGCATGGAATCTAAACACACATCAATACATGTACACATATGCAGTCTCCATCAGTAAGTTGACTAGCAGGTCAAGAGGATACATTCCACACCTTCTCCACATCATGTGTGAAACCTAGTCGAGCATTACACCACAATGGATGATGTATTCATGTACTGGTAGGACACACAACCACCTTCACTGAGTAGCCAAGTGTACATTTATGACAATAGCACATATCAGCAAGACACACACACAGCAATATTCCATGTCATGATCCCACAAACTGTTAGTTGACAGTTCCATGGTGAAGCCAGGGCAATGTAATGGTCAACAGTGAGCACATCATATTTGCCACACACACATCATATTTGCCATGCACACCTCATGATTACTGGAAGAGTGCCAGCAATGTGCTCTGTTTGAGCTAGGCATTACACTCATTCAAGCATGTGCGAGGTCTGTGGCTTGTAAACATCTCTCCCCATCACGTTCTGGCTATTGTGGTAATAAGGTTAATGCCCAGACAGCACACAACATGCATGGCTTACAATTGTTGACATGAGGTATATGTAGGAGCTGTGGGCACACATGGCTGTACATGTCATGGACATATCACCTGTAACTACTCAGGAACATACAGAGCATAGCTGTATTTCCCTGAGTCTGTCAATACAAGCCATGTGTGTAGGTCCTATAATCCTGTTATTTGGGTATGTTTGTAGGCATTGCATTTGGTGGGCATGTCTAATGACATACATACCACATGGGTTGTTGTATGATATGATGGGAGTCATGGGTGACCAGTAGAGAGGGAATATTACCTCTGTCAACATAGATATCAAACCTTATGTACTGTTAGCATTCAGCAGCCATGGACCTATCTTTCATGTGAATGTGTGTAATGAATGTAGCTAGCTGTATGTAGAAAGGACAACAGCTATGGTATTTTCATTTATGTTTATGAGTGTGTGATGTATATATCCAGGGCAGGTACATTTAAGTCATATCCAACCACGTGGGTGTTGTTTACTGGTGTACAGCAACAGTCAACTGTGTTAATGCTGACAACATCCAAGGGACCCTGGTATGTGTACAACTGACCCGGTTACAAACAGTGGTATTATTGCATTGCATAACACATTATGCAACTGTGTCAGTACATGGGTACTTTGCATAGTTGTTATTTGGTGTTCTACCATACTATGTCATACCACATTTATGGATGTGTGTTGGTAGTCTGAGGACATGGTGGTGGATGTATATGAGGATACAACCTAGAATGCAGCTTTTGCGACTGTCACCTGTACCTGACTCATCTGTGATGATTTATGTTGGAGTAGTGGTCTTTACTTGTGAGTAGCCTTTATGAATATGTGGACACCACCACCTCGAATGGTCCATACCAGTGTTATGGCCCACATGGCTAGATCTGAGTTATATGTTGGTAGTGCTATTGTTCACTACAGAGCCTTCAGCCAGTTGTTCCTCACTGCACAGATGCCAGTATTCCCCATTGTAGGTTCTAAATTGAGCAAATGGATTACAAAAGCCACACATCTAGCACTGGTTAGCATAAGCATCCAATGCAATTGTCTTGTAGGTGTCAGGGTGTTACTTCTGTGTTTAGGACATTTGCCTTGGAATGCCACTATATGGGTAAATGCGACCTAGGTATTATCCACACTCCCTTGAATCATGGATGCATGTGCTCTGTGACAAAGGTTTGTCTTTCAGTCATGACATCCCAGAATGACAGACACTGGACAACTTCATAATTACAGCAGGACATTGGCTCATTGTTTTGGTCAAGCAGTTGCCACTTGTCCCATGACATCACTGTGAGTGGCAGTATTGTGCTTGGTATCAAATGCTACATCTAAGGTGACTGACAGCAGCAGACATTGTGTATATGACCAATGTCAGATATACTTAGTGGAGCGGTCCTGCTAATAATGACAACTACTAACACAGCCGGGAGAGGTCATCTTGACACCTGCACCTCAGTACCATTAGACAATGGGGCTCACATATTATGCTTGCACATGCCACTATTACAAGTATAATGCCACTGTCCACAACCTGATATCAATGTATACCTTTCAGGGCAGCAATGTGTGTGACACATGCTGTAGTTAGCGTCCACCTGTGTGTCCCAGTTAACCTATTGTCTGTCACTTTCACACATGCATGATTGTGTATACTTCACATATGTATGGCAGTACTTCATGCACATATATGCATGTGTATCACACAGCACAGACACAGATATATAATTTATGGTGCCACATACAGGTATCTGGTAGTAAACCTGTATGATGTGCATATATACTGACAGTTAAGATGTACATAGCTGTAAACCTGTGTGTTTACAATAGGAATCCATTACAATGTGTTCTTTACATATAAGTGTATGAGCATGCACACTGTGGCCTTCTGTGGTTAGAATCGGAGTGCATCCCAAACAGCCCTGTGCTACTAAGTGTATGACCGTACCCACTGCCACCTTGTGTAATTTGAGTCAGTGCATCCAAACAAGCCCTTTGTTTCTAAGTGTATGAGCATGCCCAGTATAACCTTGTGTAGTTGTAGTCATAGTGCATCCCAAACTGCCCTGTGCTACTAAGTGTATGAGCATGCCCAATGTCACCTTGTGTAATTGGTATCAATGCATCCAAACAAGCCCTGTGATTCTATGTGTATGAGCATGACCACTGTAATCTTGTATAGTAATAAATGTAGAAACGGAGAAAAAAACGGCAATAGAGTTCTTTCTTTCTGGAAAACGTTTATTTATCAGACCACGGTCCACTCAGCAAATTGGATAGATAAACACAATCAATCGTAAAACATAAACGCTATTGAGCCCTTGCTATGAATAACAACATTAGAAGAATATTTTTCAAGGAATGGGGTAAATTTATTGATATAACTGATATAGATAAATCGGAAGGCATTTCGGCAAAAATAGTGTACAAAAATGCCCAAAGTATTAGAAACATTTTAGAAAGTAAGAAAAATGGGGCCCCACAAGGGGCAAGGAAGATGGGTACATATAAATGTGGTAGATGTGCCCAATGTCCGTATATTTCCAACACTGACAGGTTACACATTACAAGTAGGAATAGAGTAATTACTAATAATAAAAATTATTATAATTGTGAATCTATGGGGCTAGTTTATATGGCCACCTGTGGGATCTGTGACTCCTTCTATATAGGGAAAACAGAAAGAAAACTCAAAAGAAGAATCTATGAGCATCTTAATGACATTAAGAATTGTAAGGATACTAATGCCCTATTTAAACATAGTAAGGAATGCACAGGAGCCACATTCAAGTTTACCGTGTTGGAACATACCCAAAAAGACATAAGAGGGGGCCTTTGGGAGGAAAAAGTAGAATATAGGGAGCTCTGTTGGCAGGCAATGCTAGAAGCATACAACCCACCTGGGCTGAATGAATATACTAGTATATTGCCAGTCTTGAAATTAAGGGCAGCTAAATTATAATGAAATTATAATTGGTATTATTGTAAGAAAGTACATTAACTTGATTTAGCAACAATTTTGATAATATTATTAACAATCTGTTTGATGGAAGGGTATTATTATAAATTATTTTCATTAATAATAATAAACATGAAACTTTATTTTTTAACACAAGGAGCTTTCCTATGATTTTTAATTTAATTTATGGTCCAACATGTTAAATACATATGAATCTCCACTATATGGCAGCTGAACATCACAAAGTGAATTGTCTTGTATATATGGATATTCTGGTATTTAGTCCCTTAATCTATGAAAGAAATGAGTTCACATTAACCTTATGGAAATTAACTTTGCTTGTTTTAAACATGTTTTAAACATATTCATAAAATGAAGAGTTTTTAAATGTTGTACACCTGTTGTTTTTAAGTGAATAGTGAAGCACACTTCTATAAAGAAAGTATGCAATGGGATTTTAATTAAGTTAATTGAATTAAGCTGTGTTCATTAATTAAATGATTATGTAGACTATATAAAGGGAATGTAAATGGTAATAAAGTATTCATCTGACGAAGTCTCAATACAGCAGACGAAAACGCAAGGGCTCAATAGCGTTTATGTTTTACGATTGATTGTGTTTATCTATCCAATTTGCTGAGTGGATCGTGGTCTGGTAAATAAACGTTTTCCAGAAAGAAAGAACTCTATTGCCGTTTTTTCTCCGTTTCTACATTTGTTTGGTTTTTTGGAGTCTTTGTTTGCTCACCGCTAAAAACTTTTTTCTTGTATAGTAATAGTAATTGTCCATTCCAGAGATGGGCATACTCCAGTTCAGGGCTTGTTGTGCTACAACTATACCTCTCAGGCCTACCTATGTCTTACCTGCAGATGACGTGTCTTGTTTGTGCATACAGGTTGTAATGAACTCCTACTTTAAACACACAGGTTTACATCTATGTACATCTTAACTGTCAGTATCCCTGTTGATGTCCTCAATCTTAAAATGGCATTCTGACTGCCTTGAAATGCGTAATCTCTGAGGTGAGTCTTGTAACTGCGTAGTACTGTAATAGTGATCTGTAGATAGGTAGGAGGTCTGATCCCACCAATGGCAAGTGTGTGTGTATTTGTGTCTGCATCCTGTCAAGACAGTGGTCTTTGCTGCTTTCCAAAGAGAAATCACCTTTTGCACTGGCCTTTATCCTTGCCATCTGCTAAACCACCCTTTCCCCCCCTCCCCACTGCAAGTAATCAGTCCTGTGATGTCACCCAGCTCAGAAGCAGAATCAGAGTAAGTGTAATTGTATGGGTTCTGTGGCACATACCCCAACTGCATACCACTCTACTAGTTACCTTTACATAGGCAAGACGTGTATGCACAATACTGGCAAGTGTGTGTGTGTGTGTGTGTGTGTGTGTGTGTGTGTGTGTGTGTGTGTGTGTGTGTGTGTGTGTGTATGTGTGTGCGACTACCCTGTAGCCAGACATGTGTGTGTGACTACGCTGTAGCCAGGCATACACATGTGTTATGTCTTTTAACATGCTGCACACCATGGTAGTCATCTGTGGTGAGTGGAGTCTGCAAATTATTACATAGGAATGGAAAAGAATAGACAGTCAAGAATGACTACAGTTGGGTATGTTATTTTCCTGTGCCACTGTCAAGCAATGATACAGAAGTGGTCACTGGGGTGTATGTACATACCCATCATTCCCCCACCCAAACTCCACAATTCCTGGGGTATATTTCCTTAGCCATCATTCCCCACCCCAGACTCCACATACACAACCCTTCTCTGGTGAACTGATTAAGATTTAAATGTTATAAGACAAGAGTTGCCTCTGTTTTGTGTACACGTCAATCCCTTTGGAACCCTTCTGTGTCACAAAGGGTGTTCAGACATGTGTGTGTATATATATATATATATATATATATATATATATATATATATATATATATGTGTGTGTGTGTGTGTGTGTGTGTGTAAACATCCCGTAAGTGCATATATGTATTTAGTTATGACAGTTGTACAGATGTAGAGTTGTCTATGTTGTTTCACAGAGTACAGTACATTCAAGGGTACTGTACATATGTACACAAAGTAACTGTCCCATTTGTTTTCAGTACTGTGGAATACCTGTAGTAAGATGTTTATTATAAAAACTATGAAACATATATGCAACCCAGATGGCTTAGTGGTAAGTCCAGTGACCTTGGTGTGTGTGGTCCAGGGTTCAAGGGTTGTTGATAATGTTTAGGACTGAATATGACACTTTTAAGCAGATGTAAATGTGTTTTTGTGACAGTAAGCAGCGGGTACACACAGGTAAAAGACATGTACAACTCGCAGTACACTTGAAATGCCCTTCTTTGGCAATCCTGCTGATGTCACCCACCTAGAAATACACCTCTGGGAGTGTGGTAATTCAGTAATCTCTGTAGTGTGTCCTGTAACTGCATAATGCTATAGTGTGATAAGCTAGTTTGGTAAGTGTTCTAATCCCAGACATACCAACTGTTTATGTTTGTCTGCCTGAGAAGGGAGTAATGCTTTTTAGAGTACGCACACTCCTTACAATTTACTTACTCAACTTTGGCAATCCTGCTGATTTCACCCACCTAAAAATACACCTCTGGGAGTGCTATAACCTAGTAATTTCTGTAGTGTGTCCTGTAACTGCGTAATGTGATAAACTAGTTAGGTCGGTATTCTAATCCCACATATACCAAGTGTGTGTGTGTTTGTCTGCCTGAGAAGGGAACAATGCTTTTTAGAGTAAGCACACTCCTTACAATGCACATACTCAACTATGGCAATCCTTGCTGATGTCACCCACCTAGAAATACACCTGTAGGACTATTGTAACCCAGTAATCTCTGTAGCGCATCCTGTAATTGAGTAATGCTGTAGTGTAATAAGCTAGTTTGGTTGGTGCTCTAATTCCAGATATGCCAACTGTGGGTGTGTGTGGGTGTTTGTCTGTCTGAAAAGGGAACAATGCTTTTTAGAGTACGCACACTCCTTACAATTCACATACTCAACTTTGGCAATCCTGCTGATGTCACCCACCTTGAAATACACCTCTGGGATTGGTGTAACCCAATAATCTCTGTATCACGTCCTGTAACTGTGTAATGCTGTAGTGTGATAAACTAATTTGGTAGGTGTTCTAATCCCAGATATGCCAACTGTGTGTTTGTCTGCCTGAGAAGGGAACAATGCTTCTTAAGAGTACGCACACTCCTTACAATTCACATACTCAACTTTGGCAAGGGTGCTGATGTCACTCACCTGGACATACACCTCTGGGACTACTGTAACCTAGTAATCTCTGTGGTGTGTTGGGTAACTGCATACTGCTGGAGTGTGATTTAGAACTGTGGTAGGGTTCCATCCACAACCATGGCAGTTATGTATGTTTTCTGTGTGTTTCAATGCCTGTGTAGCGAGCAATGCATTATAGCCTACTCACTCACAGGACATTTACAATGCCCTACTTTGGTAATCCTGCTGATGTCATTCCTTGTCAAATACATCTCTGGGGAATAATCTCCCTAGTAATCCTCATGGTGTGTCCTATAACATTGCCATGCAGTAATGTGATATTGATCTTGGTCATGGGTTCTATACCCACACATGTCAGTTGTGTGTATCTCACTGTGTTTTGTGAGCAATGTGTCTTGGGCTACTCATTTGCAGGAAATTTGAAATTCCCTACTTTGGTAAACCTGTTGATTTCATTCCTTGTGAAATACACCTTTGAGGAGGGGGCAGCTCCGTGATCTCTGTAGCACGTGCTATAACTGTGTAATGCTGTAGTGTGATAAATTAGTTAAGTAGGAGTTCTATTCCAAGAAATAGCAGGTGTGTGTGACTGGCAGTCAGAGCCTGTGTGGAGGTGGCTGTGAGTGTCTAACCACTGGGCATGTTGAGGAGCATGTTTTGTAGTTTTCCTATATGGTGGCCATATTATATGTTACAATGTCCACCTCATGAGGATTACAGATTTCATTCAGCCAAGAGACTGAGTTGGCAAGCCATACCCGTACATCTGGCAAAAGGCCTGGTGAACAAAGTAAGAAACCCTACTATTACCCAGAATACAGTCTGAACCCATGGGATTACCTGTATCATGCTATCAATGCAGGTGCTGGGTCAACCTGCTGTCTATTAGCAGGTCCTGCCACACCAGACCAGTATTGGCACAAGCCAGTACTGGCACATCTGATGATAACAGTCTGTGTACACAACATGTGCCAGGCAAACCAGGTACACTTAAACATGTCACTGTACATTATTGTGGGACGTGCACATCCCAGGCAATGTCCATGTCAAGGACTATCAAACACAGACATGGCATGCATTGCAAAGCAATGGCCACACACAATGGTAACCAGGATGACAGGACAGTTCATACAATACCCATCTGTGTGGGACATTGCAGACACTTTACCCATGAACCACACAGCAGACCATTATCAGGTGGCCTGATGCCAAGGATTACCCCTCATCCAGCCTTGTACAGCCATCTTGCACAGCCAACCACTACACACCCATGAAGCAATGCACACATGCATGTCAATACCGGCAACTTGTGTCTGTATGTGGGGTATGATGTTCCCAACCACAGTCACACCCAGTATAACTCCCATTGGCATACTGACTGTCAGACACATTCACATGCTCTAGCCCATAGAACCTCAGGATATCCCTGTGGTGCATGTAATACCTGTGCATTACTGTAGTGTGGCAAACTAAGTAGTTAGGAAGTGTATTTGTGAGCCTGACAAAGTGTGCCAATGTGTCTGAGCCCCTTAGTGAGTTTGGTTGTGTTGACAATGACATCTGTTCATGTGGACAGCCATGTGTGCTACACCTAATGTATGTCTACTATATCTCTGTTGCAGATGTCGCTCACCAGCACACATATATGTTCTTACAGCACAACAACATGTCAGCTATGTGGCACATGGAGTAACTGCATGCACTTGTAATAGTAATGGCTAGTCAGTCAGGGGGTTGAACCCTTTATACTGGTAGGTGTGTGGCAGATGATGCTTAGGTTTTAGTCTCCCAGCCCTTCTCTGATGTTCTTTGCCTCTGTTTGTCCCCTCCCACACACTCTCTGGTGGATGTGGAGATGTACACCTGCTCAGCAGCAGCTTGTGTTTTGTAAGTGATGGTCATGATCAGGTGATGGCCTCTGCACTTATTGCAGTCCTCCTCTAGCCGAGTGCATGTGGAACAGCTGTGGTGACATTTCCATAGCCAATAGCATGGAAACACAGTACAATATCTAGGAACATCATGTCGGTGTTTGCCAATGAAAGTCGCTGTGAGTGGAATCTGGATCTGGTGTTTGGTAAACAGCATCACAGATGATATCTAGATATTCCTCAAACAACATACACAGAGGAAAATAGCCTAAAGACAGGAGGGTGATGTGCCAGACATTAATACAGCATGTAAGTGTAGCTATGCTTCATTCAGACTACTGCCAATTTAACAGGTTGTGTATGTTAATGGCTAGTCTGCATGTTTTAATAACTGACAAGACAGTGCTCTGTTTGTGAGGAACCCCCCATCTGTAGGATCATCTATGGACTGGTCCATGTGTGGAACCATTTGTTTCTTTTGTTACTCACAGAACACAGATCTGTGAACTGCAGAAGCATAGTGTGAGCATTGCAGTCAGTACACAGTGACAGTGATGAGAGTTACTGCCATCGCATCCCTGATTGGACATATGTCACATGAAACCGTGGTATGGCAGTCACTGTCTTGAGGTTATCACAGTGACATGCCAATAATGGGCATACTGCAGTCACAAGCCATCTACACTTTGGACAGATGTCATACAGTATATATGCATGTGTTGTGCTTCCTCTGCAAATGTATGACATCTGTTGTGTTGTGTTTATGGTAATATCTATGCATGCTGTTATAAGTAATCCTGAATGTTGTTGACAATTACTAAACCTTATCTGTGTTAATACTGCAACACCATAGGCTGTATGGGATTGGAGGTCCCGGCGGAACCATCTGTCCCACTTCAGCTGGCCATGGCACCGGGCACCAGCATGTCTGGGGCCCAGCCTTGAATCTCCACCTCTGTTGCCTCTGCACCACCTTCTGGTGGAATCACCACTGAGGATGGAGCTTGCCACCCCTAGGAGCAGGTCCAGACAGGAACTTGTCAGCCATCGTACAGTCCAGGCCATGGTGCGTAGGGGGCTCAATAAGGGGTTTTGAGTCCAGCTATGCCAGCTCGAGGGCAGAGTGTCATATTTAGAGGGTGAGCCTGCCCCTCCTAGAGATCCCCCAGCACAGCCACCTTTGCGGCTGTGAAGGTGCAGTGATGGCTGCCCATGGGTAGGGACCTCTGTCCCAATGTTTCCATTTGAGGGCTCATGGGCTTGTGACTGCCAAGCACCTCTCCCCGTCCAAGGGATATCCCCCCACATGTGTCATATACCGCCCCTGTATGTGGTCTTGTCTGTCATCCTACACAACCTATCCTCCACAAGCATACCTTCTCTTCTTCCCCAACATCCCATTCTCACCTTACAAAAATGGAAACAAAGGGCCAATCTGTTCCTAGAACAACTTTTGCCCCATACATAGCTGTCCATTTCACACACGTGTCCACTGGACACATGTGATCCTGGTATGCACATGACTCCTAAAGGTTCCAGGTACACATGATACAGACAACACCATTGTACACATGACACTACCAGTCCCTCTATGGTTACCACATTTAACTTTCTAGTGATGATGATGTTGCACACAGCACCTTGCAAAAGTACTGTTCTCACATAATGATTGGACAGGAACTGTTTTGTTAATGTAAATAAAATGAACAAAGTAATGTATTTGGGCAATGTAGAAATGTTTGTGTGTATTAATGACATGTCTGTCTGAGGGAGTCTTGATATTACATAGGACAACACCACTACATAATACAGGAGTTGCTGGTGTTTCCTTTTTCATTCTTTTTTAATGCTTTGTTGTCACATGGTATGTTCTTGATATATCTATATATATCTATATCTATGTATGTATCTATATCTGGACATAAACACACACATACATCTACATAATGGAATACATTTCCTATACTGTTGAATGACTGTGCTGGATATGTTTGTAATAACATCCAATGTCAGTATATCTGCCATGGCTTAGTGGTAAATCACATTGGCTGTGCTGTGCAGGGTGCTGGTTTTGAGCCTTGCAGAGGCCGTTTATTTTGTTGCGGGGCAGAGCAAGGACCAATGGATATGGAGTGATTAAGGCACTTTTAACCAGTTGTGAGCAGGTGTGCGCAGGTTTGTGCAACGGTAAGCAGTAGTCACTTTTGGTTACAGTTCCTTACACTCAGTTACCTTCTTGATTGCTTAACCTGTGTAGGCAGTGCTTACCCCAGTGCAAACAGGCTGGAACCCGCTCACTGCTGCTTAAAAGTACTTACTCCCACTTTCCCCCACGCTAATTTCTTTAAAAGAAAGGAAAAAAGGGGTGATAAGAAAATGGAGAAAAAGGGGCACAAAGAGGGAAAGACAGCAGGGAAGGTAGCTAGGGATGTGCAGGAAGGGTGTAGGAAAGGTCCATAGCTGTCCATTTCTTCTATAGCAACGGCTGTGCATATGCAATAAATATGGCAGTACATTTGGACACTCACAACCCTGAGAGAGGGGTGAGGACAACAATAGTATGTTGGGATGCCAATTAGAAATGTTTACATGTGTCCAGTGGACACGTGTGTGAAATGGACAGCCATGTATGGGGTGTGCTTTTTTTGCAGGAACAGATTTTTTTTATTTTATTTTTACGTGAGAGTGGGATGTTTGGGAAGGGGAGTAGGTATGATCAGGGAGGACAGGTTGGGTAGGATGACAGACAAGACAAACAAGATGCATACAGGGGCAGTATATGACACATGTTGGGGGGAAATACCTTGGACAGGGAGGGGTGTTTGGAAGTCGCAAGCCCATGAGTACACAAATGGATGCAGTGGGACTGAGGTCCCCATGCATGGGCAGTCACCACTGCACCTTCACAGCCCAGAAAGTGACTGTGCTGGGGGCTGTGTAGGAGGGGCAGGCTCACCCTCTAATTGTGCCACTCAGCCCTCAAGCTGGCATAGGGAGTCTTGAATCTCCCTGTTGAGCTCCCTATGCACCACAGCCCAGACTGTATCACGGGTGAGAAGTTCTTGTCTGCTCCCGCTCCCAGGGGGGCCGAGCCTCATCCCCTGCTGCGGTTTCACCCAAAGGTCGTGCAGGGCCAACGGACGAGGAGGTCCCAGGCTGGGCCCCAGATGTGCTGGTGCTCGGTACCATGGCCAACTGAGGTGGGACAGGTGGGTCCGCTGGGACCGGCCTTCCCATACAAGCTATGTTGTAGCAAGTTTAAGGCAGATATGGGTTAGTAATAGTCAACAGCATTCATGATTAGCTGTAACAGCATGCATAGGTATTCCCATTACCCAGGGCACCAGATATAAAATAGTTGCAGAGAAGACAGAACACATGCATATATGGGTAAACAGTGGCCATTACAACAACATGCAGGTTTCATTGATGGCAATAGGGCACCAATATGGGAGTATTTTAACATGGCACATGCATAAAAACAGATGTGAATATTTATAAACTAATAGGACATATGTCTCCAACAAAGGTTAGGAGTGTAGACATACCAAATGAGATGTGTAAATTGGTTATTATTGCACATAAGGTAGGGGTGAGAGAGATAGAGAGTTCAGTTAACAACTAATAAATCCTTTTAGTTTTCACAACATTTGTAGTCGCTGCAGTGGTCTGTCCCTTACATGTATTATTACACTACCCAGTGGTGTTATATTGTACAATGGTATGTTTGCAGATTAGTGTGTATGGGACCTGTGTCTTATGTACAGGCTTGACAAGATGCACTTGTTAATGCAACATGTTCTGAGACTGCTGTCATACACTTTGGGTGAGATGCTGGGATGACAGGTATGTTTGCATGCACATTCTCTGACTATGTACAAGTCTGACTATCACTTATATGTCATTTACAGCTGCCTACATTTCTTGGATCATCACACTAACTTGTCAGCGGAACAGGGCAAAAGACAGGTGATGTGGGCCATTTATCAGGACATACTGGGCAGATTGGAACAGTTGAGGAGTATGAATATGCATACCACTTTCTATTTGAGCATTCTAGCATAATCTGTACAGTTGTTAAGTGTATATATCCATACAGCTTTCTCTCTGAACATTCTAACAAACTATGCGCAGTTGTGTGGAATGATTATGCATACAACTCACTGGTGCTCCTGGGATCCAAAGACCCACTGTGTGTGACAAAAGCATTACAGTTAGGATCACTGTACACTATGCTATCAGGAAATTGTTGTGAGTCTTTGCAATGTATTTAGTCTAATATGACTGACCTGTTTGCACTTCATACATATTTTATCTGCATACCACAGTTTGGGTAACACTTCTTACTACAACAGTACTATATAATAACTGCAACAGTACAACAACATATGACTGCAGAGTAAACAGAAGCAATGCAGGGGTTACACCTTTATTCGCAGCATATTACACAATTCTGTATACTGGTACAACACTTTCTGAGGCTCTTACATTTATTTATGACAGTATATGCAGGCTATTTACTAACCTGCCTCGCGATGCATCCTTTGCAGCCTAGCATCATAGGCTTGCTGGTTCGCAGCATGCTCATCTGCAGCTGTCAGAGAAGTACAGTGATATTTAGTCATACCTATCTATTGTATACACAAGCTAGGCAATTATTAACTACATAGTGGAAGGAGTACTTACTCAGTTCTGGGGCATTCTGCATCTACCTTGCTTCCTGGATCCACTGTCCCAGGACATCCCCCCTCCATCGCTTTAGGTCTGCATGATGGTGCCTGACCTGCTCACCAGTCTGGGGGATAATTGTGGCACAAGTGAGGTTATGGGCGAGACTGTCCCAGGCCTCCATTTTGTACTGCAAGCCCTGGTACGGGTCCTGCAGTAGTCTCCTGTCATGGTGCTTTACCAGGAGCCATACCATGAATTTGGACTCCTGGATGCCCCAGCGCTGCACTCTAAAGCAAGTGCCTTCTCCCACTCCAGCCATTCTGCCTGCAGGGGGATGCTACAACCAGTTATGAGCGGTATTCTCGCCTCTTCAGTTTAAGTAGGGCCAGATTCACGCACTTTTCTGTAATTGGCCAGTTTTGAAAAGGCTAAGCTATGTTATATTCATTACAGGTTATATATGTGTCTGGTATCTGTCATTCATGTCTACATACACTGAATGGGGTCCTGGGGACTTCATAACTTTATTACAGTGACACCTCAATGCTATGTTTACTGCAGTACTCCAATTCACATATTTATGGTCTGTGGCAAGTTATATAACAGTACACTGTACACAGATTCAGTTCATATACTTGATTTGATTTTTCTGTTGTAAGGATTAGTTTGCTGATACCTCCTTTTTATGTATTGCTATCATGGCACAGTGGTTAACTACTGTGATGTACAGGGTCCTGAGTTCTAGCCTTGCAGAGGCTGTTTATTTTGTTGCTGGCCAGAACACGAGCTGATGGGTACAGAGTGATTAAGGCACTTTAAAGCAGTTGTGAGTGGGTGTGCATGGAGCTAAGCAATGCTAACCTCCAGTTACAGTTTCTTACACTCAGTTAGCCTCTACATTACTTTACCAGTGTGATACTCACATACCGGCGCCCAAACAGGCTGACACTCGCTTACTCCCACACTTGCAAATGCACTGCATTTAGTGTTTGCATATGACACTCACACCTCTGGGTGGGGGTGAGGACTATGATAATACCTTGTGATGCCTATTACATCAGCTTACATGCCTACAGTGCGGTGTTGTGACCATGTGTTCATAGGTGTTGTGCAGTGGGTTATGCAACAACACATATGGTCATACCGTACTTAGCCATTTAAACTGGACTGTGCTGCGGTGGGACCCATATCGGAAATGGCTGCCCATTAGGCGTAAGCATGCCAGTCGACTGTACGGAATCCACGGCCTGTCCAGAGTTTGCTTCATACTATTGGTGTATTCCTCTTACAATCTTCACCTGTCTGGCAAATACCTGGGAAATGACACCATTAAATACAGACAAGTAATTAGGTTTAGGACCCCACATCCTTCAACCGAGTCATGCTAATGCATACCTATTATTCTATCAGATTTCTAAGGTTGTAAGTGGAATATGTGCTTTCTGTCCTGACTCCCTACTTGTTCCCCCAACGGTTTATATTCTGTCCAGTGGTTTTGCTCTTAGGGGTTGAGAGGTATGGGTGTAAGATCTTCCCATTTCAGAATATTACTTACATCCCTGGGGCGGTCCTAATACAACCGCGCCAGTCAACACCTGCACGCCTAGGCCCATAACTGCATACCTATAGTTCCCCCACCTGCCCCTCCCTCTACAGCACTCATCCTTACTGTGGGTGCAGGTGGAGTCTAACCACACCACTACACACTGCCACCTCTCCACATGTCAGGACCCATGTCGTACGTTGTGTTGACCCATGGGTTATCAGGCTTGCACAACCTACTGGTCCATGTACGTCTACAGCCTGGTTTGATTAATCATTACAAGGACTGACTCAAATGATCAGTAATTTTTGGGGTGTCCCACAAGGGACATTGATGTCTTTGTTTCAAGATTAGACCTGGCAGGTCTCTCCCACTGGTAGTATCCTGCCTCTGGTCTGGGAAGCAGTGGTGTGTTTACTTTTATTGTGTGTCTGTATGTATCACCGGTCTAGCTGGGGGGATGGGTTGATACTACATGTTACACGTTTGTTGATTGGACCCCTCACCCCCATATGCATGGCCTGTGAACATATGTAATTCGTAACTGCGGTATCATATCCTAGCTATATACATGTATATTTACACACACAGACACACACATATATATATATATATATATATATATATATATATATATATATATATATATATATATACACATTACTATATACAGATACATCTGTATATGCATGCATACATGTATATATTTATATATTGCTGTTTAAATAGTATCTAACGACATCTGGGTGTATGGGTGTCTGCATATGCATATATCTATATGTGGGTATGTATATGTATTCTGTCTCTGTATGTATACATTTGTACTACAGAGAGGGAGAGGTATATCTCCATGTAGCTATGGGTAGATATACACACACATACCTCTACATATATACATCTACATCTGGTTATTCCGTTCCTTGCCATGTAGATTACATTTTGCTGCAGTGGGACTCTTAGCGGATGCGGCTGCTCTTTGGGTGACACCTCTGCCCAATGAACACTTTTGCTTACATCCCTGGGGCTGTACATATAGACCCACATCAGCCAACAACTGGACACCTAGACCCATAACTAGCTACCTATAGTTTCCCCACCTGGACCTCCTCTAGAGAACCCATCCTTACTCTGGGTGCAGGTCGGGTCTGAACACACCACTACATGCTGCCCACTCTCCACTTCAGGGGACCCATGTCATACGTTGTCTCAACCCATGGGTCATCAGGCTTTCCTACCCTTGTATTCCGGGTATGTACACACCCTGGCCAGAATGGTCACCATATTGCCTTCCTTTGGTTATATGTCAATTTTTGGGGTGTCCCGCAAGGGACGCTCCTGTCTGTGTTCCAAGATTAGATTTCATGGGTGCACTGTGTACCCCCCTGGTTGTATCCTGCCTGTGATCTGGGGAGCAGTGGACTATTTACATTGTTTGTGGGTTTGTGTGTATGTTTCCTCTGTCTGGCTGGGGGGAGGAGGTCATGCTACGTGTTACACGTTTCTTGCTTGGGCCCCTCACTTCCATTGGCATAGCCTGTGAACATATGTCATTCTTGTGTGTTGTTCCCTATCATAGCGGTATGTCTGTGTATATCTACGACACACACACACACACACAAATATCTATCTATCTATCTATATATATATATATATATATATATATATATATATATATATATATGTCTGCAACCATAGATATATATATATATATATATATATATATATATATATATATATATGCAACTATATATATATATATATATATATATATATATATATGTATATATATATATCTATCTATATATATATATATATATATATATATATATGTGTGTGTGTATGTCTAAGGCAATGCATACCCCTGTGCAAACACACTTAAACACGTTTACTGGTGCTTATTTATGCTTAAACCTGCTTACTAGTGCCTTATTCATTATGACACTGACACTTCGCTCAGGTTCACTTTTAATTGTTATTATGCAGGTTATACAGCAGATAGATGTCAAAATATGTTCATATACAGATTACCAATGGAAAATGGTATGTGCTGCAGTGGGATTCAGAACGTGAATGTCTGTTTGTTAGGTGGATGCTCTAACCACTACACTATTGCTGTGCTACTTCATTTGCATATATACCCATATACCCATGAATCCTAGGTTCCCCAAACACCCACCCCAACACTTCAATAACACAGCAGTCATCCATTCTCCAGTTGGACACATGGTGTATCCACATCACTACACACTGGCCACTCCTTACTCCTGTAGACTCATCCCATGGGTTGACTCACTCCACGTATCCTCAGACATCCCACACTTTTAGTCCACAAACATTGGTGAAATGAGTGACCAACAGGACACTATTCACAATTTTTGGGTTGTCCCACCTGGGACACGCATGTCTTTATTTCAAGATTAGACTCTATACTTCATTACATCATTACTCAAATTAACATGACACTACAATAAATTAATAAGTATGACTATGTGGTAACGCACACGTTACACGAGAGCTAATAATGTACGAGTTCGGTGAAATTATATTACAAATAGGACCGGTTTAGTGATTGGCGTTGCCGTAGAAGGCAGATCACAGGAATGATTCCATGTGTGAGAAAGTCCTCACATTTTATTTTTTGAGAACAGCACTGACTTTGGACATTGTACACACTTCTGTGTTTTAGCAGATTCGTCCCTTCCCTCTTATGCACAACCTATTATTCTATCTACTGTTGAGGTTTGTAGAGGCACTTTCATGTTATTTATGTCTGCAAAAGTAATGAATGTATTACAGGGAATGTGCTTCTACATACAGATGTATGTATGTGTGTATGCATATATACTTATAATGAACTCGCTGACCTCCTTGAGGCTGTCCAGTTAGAACCAGGCCATCCAACCCTGACACACCTGGATCCATAAGTTCATACCCATAGTTCCTCCACCCCACCCAAGTTCGACATACACGCAAACCATCCATTTTCCAGTTGCTATCACAGCTATGACACACCTCCACACATTGCCCTCTCCCCAGCATTAGGGGCCCTACAAGTATGTTGTCCCAACCCATATATTATCAGGCTCTCCCACCATTTAGTCCTAGAACATACCTGCCCTTGCTTGTGTAATGGTCGGAGGTCCAACCATCCTAGCAATTTTTAAATAGTCCCACGAGGGACTACCCTGTGATTGTTTGTAAAATAGACTTAGCAGATTGACAATGTTACTCCCACTGGTAGAATCCTGCCTGTGGTGTGAGTAGCAGTGCTTTGCTCACCCCTGTTCCACTTGATATGACATACACTGACAGCACTAAATAATACTGGAGTTGCTGTTGATTCCCTTCTCATTCATTTTGTATGCTTTATTGTCACGATGTTCATTCTTCATAGAGATATATGTGTGTGTATATAGATATATATATATATATATATATATATATATATATATATATATATATATATATATATATATATATATATATATATATATATATATATATATATATATATATATATATATATATATATATATATATATATATATATATATATATATATATATATATATATATATATATATATATATATATATATATATATATATATATATATACATATATATATATATTTATATATATATATATATATATATATATATATATATATATATATATATATATATATATATATATATATATATATATATATATATATATATTATATATCTGTATATCCACATGCACATACATCTACATAATTATATACATTTCCCATGCTGGGCACTGCTTACACCCGAGCAAGTGCACTTAGACTTGCTTACTGATACTTGTATATGTTTACTATAGCTTATTTGTGCATACACCTGCTTACTAGTGCCTTATTCATTATGACACTACCACTTGATTGAATGACATTAGTTAAACATTTCATGCGGTACTCCAGTTCACATTTACATGTTATTATGTAGGTTATACAGCAAAACGACATTCCACATGGAAAATTATATGTGCTGTAGTGGGATTTGAACTGTGAATGCCTGCTTATTAGGTGGATGCTCTTACCATTACACCATTGACATTAATGTTGATTTTGCATGTTTTTTCTATTTGGATGATTTTGATGTGTAAGCTACGCTAAGCAAGGGGCAGCGACGCGCAAACACACTGGCATCAGAAACAAAAGAAATATCATCATTTTTGAAGTGGGGAGGGTAAAGTGGAAGCAATGTTTGTTTACATGGCAGAATACTCATTTTAATCTGTAATTTTCCCATTAGCATTTCAATGAAAACTGTGTATTACTACTTATAAGTTGTAGGTAACTGCCAGCTGTAACAATGATACTATATAGGGCATTAATAGGTGTTAATCACTGCATTCTAATGTTATGAAATGCAGCTTTCTTTACACAGTTCTATGACATTTTAAGCAGTACCATTACAGGAATTAAATGCATACAGTTGAAAAGTGTCTTAACCCCCCCCCCTTAAATAACAGATTCCCCTTCAAGTTAAACATTGACCTGTGTTTATGAAGGTCAACTTGTATGTGGTGGAAATGTCACATGATACACAGTAGGTTAATGTCAATTGTGTCATACACATCTCCTAAAGATATGCTAGGTGAAGGTGCCAGTGACTTTAAAGAGGGATTGTCATGAGAGCTGGATGGTGATTTGGTTGAATGTTGTGACCTGCTTGATGCAGGCAAACCTGCACACCCTGATCTAACAGTGCTTGGGGACTGTGACTGGGACGTTGAATGAGATGTCCTGCTAGGTATAGATGAAGTCTAACATGGCCTGCATGAAATATGTTGTGCTTGTTCCCCCTGTCTAATTACAGTACTTTTTTTAAGAAGCACTTGCAGTCTCATGTGATCTACTCCATGTGTCTAGACAGTACACAGTCCTCTTCCCATTCCAGGACTGATCACTAATTGAATTTGGTAAGTCATAACAAGTGTATGAATGAAGGCAGCCATGGATGCTTCATGTGCCACCATACTGCACATCAGTGTAATCATGGCATTATCTATAATATGCCCTATTTCCAGGTAGAGCTGGAGATCCTCACTTATGCCCTGGAGGACTCTGATTATTTCCGGCTGACTCTCTATGGCAATGTTCTGAGACATAATATTGTCACTGCACTTTTTCTGCTGGGTAGCCAATGCTTTATATATTTCCTGAGGTAGCTGTATCAAATTTCTGCAGCTTGATCCCTTTGTAAAGGTGTCACTGTGGACAGTGTTACCCCTGAATGTCTGCTACCATCTTCAAAGTGTCTATCTGGGTTTGGAGATACTACTGTAGAGGTGCAGGGGCTTTCTCGCTGCACAAGTATGAGTGTAATGTCAGAATGTGCTTGACATTGAGATGCACTGTCACTTCCTACAGAGTTACTAATATGTTGTGAGGTGTGAGATCCTGTCACTAAAGCTGGGGACCGAGTGCCACATTCATCAGGCTGCCTTATAAATATAACCTATGTTATCATCATCATCATCATCATCATCTTGAACAGCTATTCTGCTGCTGCTGTCCTCCAAATTTATTGGTATAATGGCACTGTTTGCTTCTGCTGCTGACTCTGTATGCTTATTAAAGAGGTCTGGGGCACACTTATCATGCATGCTGCCTTCATTGTCACTCTGTGTAGATGAGGAAAATTCACCTATGAATAGTAATTGTTGTGTGTTTAAAGTAGTCATTCCATATTGCCATTCAATTCTCTATATAAATATATATTGTTGTTTAAAAACAACAACATATATAAATATATTTTTCTGTTTTTAAACCAGCATTTCTGAGTAGATGAGTGTTGCTGTTGAAGACGCCGGTAACACCCAATGTCCACACCACCTCTGATTATTCCAGTCCCATAAACTTCTGTGTCACAGTCATCCCTGTGGATGGAGAGGAGGTATTCTTCATCTAATATTAAAGAAATAATTGTTGGAAGCCCCCCCCCCATGACTGATACATGCAACGGCATTCTGCCACACCTTGCTTCCAGCACATTCTACTATATCATTTACCCTCTTTTTGCAATGTGTTAATGTGTGGTTTCTTCCACCTACTGCACTAATGTCAAAGACAACTTGATTCCAGGTTTTTATTCTATCAGATTGTTTAGGACCCCCTTTACCAAACAAACATTTACCATATGTCCTAAGGGATGCCATGAGGATGTGGTTTTACTCATGGCTGAAGTTGTCCGTTCTCTGCCCTGAACTCTTGTTTTGCATCATTACTGTACATGAAAAAATATTCCACAGTCATACAAAATAAAAAAAACAACCTTTGATGTAATCATCAGCCAAATAACACAACGACGTTGTGCCCAACATCCTCATATAAAATATTATTATATACACATGCAAAATCTCAGTCCAGCCAAGTAAAGTTGTGCTGTAGTAATGTCTGCATTCACAACAGTGAAGCACGTTAACAGATTCATCCTTCCCCTAGCCCCTACCATTGTCATGTATTCATAAAATTGTTATTTTTCATTCTTCAGTGGCACTCAGGAAGCTCCATGTAAAGGAACATGTATGTTCAGACAATAACACATTATTACTAGTTTAGTACTTCACAATTAAAACATTGCATTTTATAGATGAATATTAGACTAAATGCCCTGAAGGCCTTTTTAAGACTAATAAACAAAGTCCAGAAGAACAGTGCAAGCCAACCAACAAGTAAACAATCCAGAAAGCACTGTTTTGAGGAGAAGCAAAGCACCGGACAGCTGCAGGTACAAATCCAAGTTTATTGAGAGAACCACACACAAAACGTAAAATGCTAACACCACACCACGCATTTTTTGTCTATTACATCAGACTTCATAATACTAACTGCATGTACAAGATGGCTGAACGCAGTAAGGCACCACTCCCTAGTTAGATTACAGACTGGGGGGAGGGAGTTGGGGGTTGCAGTGTTGAGTGAATTGCCATCACATACATTAGTGACAAATAAACCAGTTGTATTATATTTGCAGTACTTCTGTATACAATTATAAACCACCCCCTTATATGCTTAGAATTATCAGGCAGAAAACTATCAAAGCACACATTTGTACAGCAAAGGAACAGAACACTTACATCACTTGCTACATTCTTCTGTCTGTGTACACCTTCTGACAAAACACAATTCACAGACTGTTACAACTAAAGAAAAACATTTCAAAACACCATTCCACAAGACATCTAAAGCAGTATAAAAATGTATTTATACCTTGCAATAGAGGGAAGATTGGAACAGTATGACAATCCCAATAATAACAAATATTTAAACAAATGTGTAGTAAGCAAGCACAGCAGTAAATGGAAAGTATTGCAGATTAGTACTGGTGATATCAGTAATATCAAGGAAAAAAGAGATGAAATACAGGTAAACAACCATTGTCCTATGCTATATCTTCTCTTTGTAGCCGAGAAGGAGATTAACTACAACTGGCATCAGCTGGGCAGGAGAACAGTTTAGTCGTATGCTGGAATAAAGTAGTAAACAGTATTGTGTGTTTAACTTATTTCATTAATGTATACAAAGAAATACAGTGCATTACTGCAACAAAATTTAAAAGACAAGTAAGCATATAAGTGCAATGTTCTGTCTTTAACTGATTTTAAAATATGTAAGTATTTATAAAGGGTATTTTCAGTACAGTATTGCATTCAAAGGTGGAATATGCACATATTTGGTATACTAAAAATGGTCTCAAGCTAAATGTAAAAAAGTGCAGCATAGTTGTGTTTGGCACAAAAATTGCTCCCATCTAATATGCTGTAAATAATATTCTTCTTCAGACAGACACGGACATAAGGGACTGGTTACTTATGCAGACAGCTCTGTCTCATTCGATCATCCTGTTTCCACCATAGTAAGCAAGTACTTCTATCTGGCCGAGTTCATTTCCAAGGGGACATACTCATGATCCAGAGAAGTCATTTGGTTGTGCTGCTCTTCTCCTGCTAGGAACATCATTGAATACTGTGCCTCCTTTGCTGTGCACCAACACAAGTATATCTCTCAAATGAAAAGGCTGCAAAGGTTTTTAACCAAGAAAATGAAAGGCTTAAATCCTTCAACTAGCCTGAAAGACTAGCACAACACTCCTTCTGCTTAATAGCCTACTGGCTAATCTGACTTGACCTACATCAAACCACGAAAAATCCAGTTCTATTTGACCTCCTATTTCTTCATAAACCTATGGCTTTGGATACACCCACACATGGGGCTTAAATGTATACCAACAAATAAGCAAGACTCACTGGAGGTATAAGTTCCCAACTCAATGTATTCCCAAACTATAGGGTAATTTATCATTACAAGTCAAACTGATTAATACTTTGTCTACCTTTATGGCTAGTGTAGATGACTGGAAGGGTAGGCACAAATAAACACTAAGTGCCATGTACAGTTCTGCGCAGTATGGGAGATGAGCACTGTTAAGTGCTTAAAAAGGGTGACAAGAACTATTACATGAATCTTCTTAAAGGTGTACAAGGCTAGGCATCTTATGGTTCTGAAACTTACTTTCCTAGTATTGTTCCCATGTTCCTGTGTTGCAGTTTTCAGTGTTGTACCTGCTATGCTTCATGCTTCTCTGACTACAGATTTGCATTAAAATCTAATAACTTGCTCTAAGACACAGACAAAATATTCTCTCTCTCTCTCTCTCTCTCTCTCTCTCTCTCTCTCTCTTTCATTCCTTCTCTCTCCCTCTTTTTCTCTCTTGTTTCACTTTTCAACCAACTGGAGATCAAGACATATGCAAACTTAAAAAAATGGGACTGCTGCATATCTGGAAGTCAAGTTCCACTCAAGCAACCTGTACATGTGACCTCAGCCTAGTATGTGATATCAGTAGGACATGTTGGCAGGATAGATTTGTGTCCCAGAGACTCCCCCATCTGTGGAATAGACTCCTTCTCCACATCAAGCAGAGTACCTCATTATCTGTTTTTAAGAGCAACCTGGATAAGTGGATGGGAAACAGAAAATACACCCCTGGGATTCCACCTGTGTCCCTGCTGGACAGTGCCTCTGGGTGCTGACTTGTCTAAACATGGGATAAACTCTTGGCTAGGCTTATAAGGGCCTCAGGGGCAATAGCCGAGTAACTTCCTATGAACCTATGAGAGAAACTCTTGCATCTAAGTCAGACTTCTCCTGTAAAATAGTTGTGTTAAAATAGTGCTGCACCCACAACGTCCTCTTTTATAACCTGCACAGACCATCATTCTGACAGGGAATAGAATGTTTCTCTGCTTGGGAAAGTCCTAATGGTAATCACACTGTACAAAGGTGGGAGAATGTCTGATAGAAGCAACTATAAAACCAGTTTCCATTGTCATTCTGCTAGTTAAAAGTCTGGAGGAGGAGGTGACACTGTAATAGGTAATGACTTTTCTAGATGTTGTAGATATCCTACCAGACTCTTAAGATGACTTTTAAGTCAGGATATGTGGGCACATCTCTCTTCAAAGATACAGATCATGCCATGAAAATAATGGACCCTCAAGTGGCTGCTAGTGCTATCTTTTGTAATTAGTGAAAGTACTGTGTGCAATCAACCATCATATTTAACTCCAGGAGCAGTATGACATTAACCCCAGTCACTTCATATCAAGATGATTTCACAGCCATCCTAGTGACGGAATTACAGCATAAAGTATAAATGTACAATAAAAATGTCACTCAAGGTTCAGTTGTTGACCCTCATTCTTGCTCCTCATTGTTAATTTGGTGATGCTGACAACATCACTGAATTAACAATGAAGAGCAAAACACACTAAAATAATTCTGTATATGCATATGGATCTATCCTCCTGATGTTTGATGCAATGATTACCTAGTCTAGGCTACAAAAATACTTGTAAGTTTTTGTGAAATGGTTGTGTGAACACTGACTCAGCTTGATTTCATCAATAATGCAGTTGCCCTGTGATAGAGACACAAAAAAATGTTTTTAAATGTAATATCTTGACAAGTTGTGAATTAGATATTATATTATAATGAAGCAAACTGAGAACCAACCAGTGAGGTCAACAAAAATACACTGAATACCAGAACCAAGGAAGACAAAGGCAGCCGCAGTCATGCAAGAGTATGAGAAAATAGTTTAATAATCCACAAAATTAAAACAAAATAAAAGGATTAAACACTTTCGTCTGATATCACATACTTTATTAGAATCATTAAATTACATAGAATAAAAATTTTAAATCCCCCACCTGAAAGATCATGTGATCATTCCCCATCAATCAGCTCTAAAATATCATAAAAATAATATTACAATCATCTCAAAATAAAAATAAACCAACCAATTTACACACTATAAGATCTCAATCTCAAAAACTGCCTATAGAAACATGATCAAGTCTGGGAAGGGCTGTGGTATTTAACCTGAGTTGCCAGTGTAATTCTCGTTTTTCAATTAAATCTTCCCACAGCCCACCCATAGGATTCTTCATAACCTGTTCCAGACCAAAAAATAAAAAATAGTGTTCAGGTTAATTCAAAATATGCTTAAACAAAGCATTTTTAACATTTTGTTTCCTGATATCTAAAAGATGCTCATATATGCACTTTCAATTTCCTTTGAGTTTTGCCCATGTAGAACCCATCATATTTCTGACACTTAGACAGGTAAATGACTCCTTTGGTGTTACAATTACACCGAAACCTAGATTTTACAACAATGTAGTTGACCCATACATAATCACCAACCAAAATGTGTTTACACTGGGGGCAAAACCCACATTTGACCATATCATATCTTTTTTATTAGTAGATCCACCTATGTAACTCTCATATTCCAAAATATTTTTGAAGGATTTACCTTTTCGGTACACCACAGACGTTTTTTTCCCCACTTTTAGATCTATTCCATTAAAAAAGGAAAAAAATCAAACCAATTTTTATACAACACCTCCCTGATGCAACTTGACTCAAAAGTGAACAAAGTAATGAAGGATGAGGTATCATCCTTCCCATCTTTTAAGGTGCCTTTAAACAGCTCTTGGACAGAGTTGTAAGAAGCTCTTTCTAAAGGCAAGATCTCTCCTCCTTTCTTTTTAATATGCAACATAGGAGCTAACATTGTTTACTAACTGGGTTGGATACCCATGTGCAACAAACATATTGTATCTGCTAATTTAAGGCACTCTAAGTTCAAATAGGCTGTCTTTAGAAACCATTCTGGCCAGCGATGTATATTGCCCTTTGACAATGCCTCTTTTTGATGTTCTGGGTGATTACTTGTATAATGAAGCAGACTGTTAGAGTATGTGGGTTTCCTATATACCGTACTCACAATGCATTGACTGCTAACATTTTTAGTAATATTCACAACTAAGTAATTAATGGACAAGTTATCGTAAGAGAATGTAAACCTCAAAAAAAGAAGTATTAGAGTTCAGATAGTCAATAAACGGTTCAATCTCATTGCCATGTCCATCCCATACAATAAAACTATTGTCCAAATAACACACATGTATAACTTCATGAGAACAGGAACAAATTTACTCAACAGCTTTTCCCATTGAATAAGAACAATGCTACTAAAAATAGGGCTACAAGATGCTCCCATAGCCACCTTTTGTTTGCTGAAAAAATTGCCCAACTAAGTACACAAAATTGTTCTTGAGAACTAGTTCCATAAACAAAACCAAGATATTGATTTCATTATTGTCCAAAGAAGTAGATTCAGATAAAAAAAATCATAAACTCACTCTAAATCTATTGAATGGGGTATAACATTAAATAGTTCAACAACATCAACTTTGTGAAAAAATATAATCATCCCAATACCCCACTTTTTTAAGTTTTAGCAAAAAATCTGAAGAGTCATGATGCAGATGGGCAAAGGGTTCCAATCATCTTCTTAACTTGTAGTCAATGTATTTAGCTAACGGATGGGTTTTTGAACACCTGTCATTAACTATGGGTCTCATTGGTTGAGATTATTGCAATATTTTTTATGGTATTTTAGAGCTGATTGGGGGGTGACCACATGACCCTTCAGGTGGGGGGATTTCAAATGTTTATTGTACATGATTTAATGATTCTGATGAAGTCTGTGGTGTTATCAGACAAAAGCACTTAAACCTTTCATCATGTTTTTATTTTGTGGATTATTAAACTATTTTCTCATACTCCTGCATGACTGTGGCTGCCTTTGTCTTTCTTGGTTTTGATATTCAGAGATATCATATTATGTTATAAATGCTTTGGGATCCATCCAAATCAGTGTCTATTTTTTTTCTGTCCACATAAGTCATGCAGTTTCCTAGACTAACAGAGCACTGGCTATCACCTATAAAAGACACTTGTTGTTTGTCTTTTCCCGGTTAGGGGCTGCCACAGCAGAACAGCAGTCAATCGGCAGTAGATTTTTATGGTGCCAAGTTGCCAGCTTGACACCCAACCTTCAGCAAAGGCATGCCCATTCACACATGTCTTTCAAAGGCCACTCGACTGCAGGGAAGACATGCAGAATCCACACAGAAGGCACTCCAGCCAAGAATCGAACAGGAGAACCTCTTGCTGTGAGACAACAACACTACCGCTGTACCACTGCGGCTGTAATCACCTGTAAAAAACACTGCTGCCAATATTTATTTTTGCCTGCCTTATTAGAAGTCAAAATTCTCCTCAGCCTAATCATAGGACAAAGTAAGCAGATTTGCCATATGAGCTAATAGAGTCGCTGTGCTCATCAGGGTGAGCAGCAGCTTAGAGCCATTGTAAGTTTATTTATAACCTGTTTAGGTAGCCACTTAATATTATAAATACATACAAGCTGGTAAGAAAATGTTGGCAGGCTGATGAGTTCTAAAGCTGTGCCAATAGATCAAGAAAGTTTGGTGGATAAGTCTTTGTGGTAGCAGCACCATGGCTGTGGATCTCCTTAGAATCAGGGAAAAACATACCCTCAAAGCTAGAATAAAGAGCCTCCTACTCAAAGTGCATGGTGTCAGATATAACTTACAGCATTCTCATTGCAGCAGATCCATGCCATCCTCTCCAGATCTGGTACTAACCACAAGCCCAAATGAAATATTACCAAAACTGTATATGATTTGAATATAATTATGCAATTATTCCTCTTAAATATTCTCATTGTACATTATTTCTGTGCATCAGTGTGCCTCAGAACTTTAATAGAATGTTATCTGATACAGTTTTAATGCCTTTGTAAGTATAATATTTGTACTTTGTGGTAAAATATCCCATTTTATATGCATGTATGTGGCTGTGTTATCCTTTTGTTTGCTTTTTTCTTCTATAGAACTTTTCTCAGTGGATCTTTTACCTTAACCCACTTGGCATATTCATTCTAGAAGAATGGGAGCCAGGCATTCCCAGACTAGGCAACAGCCCCATAACCTATTTGTTCCTACCCAGTAACTACAGTCATCCACCAATTCCCCACTGAGAGTCACATAGTAGGGAGTGGGTCAGTTCTCTGGTCCTTAGGCATACTACCCTCTCCTTATGGGAGCACACCCCCCCACCCCTGAGGCTGTTCTGTACTTGCAATCGCTACATGGCTCTGTATGCTGATTTTCCCTCAGCTGCATAGTGCGAATGCACTTTGGCAACATGGTCTCAGCCAGTTTGCAGCTCCACTAGATAATTACCAAGTGCTCCTGCTAGGTGTCACCCACTTTGCAAAACAAACCTTCTTCCTAACCTTTAGGATGGACAATCTGACAATGTTCACTCACTCCCATCCTCCCTGTCAGCTCCTACAGATACCTAAACCACCAAATAGACTTAGATACCTGTAATGTAGTCAGAGATTTGTCTTTCTATGCCATGGAGCTCACTTCAGTTTGTATTTTATTTGCTTATTTATTTATTTATTTTTATCTCCCTGCAGCTGTCCATCAACTGCACACAGCTCCTCCTCTTATTTACCTTGTCTACCAGATCCACCTTAGCTTCTGCTGGGCTCTAGCAAACCCACATCCATGGTTAGTGAGGAAATCAAAGCTACTGATGAAGCATCATACTGCTGCAGAAGATCATGACATACCTGCACCATTCTCTGGTAGCATTACAGTCTCCACTATGACTGCCTTTGGGAGGTCCATGTGTAGCATTCTGACCATGTGGAATGCCTTTTAGAGCATGGAGGTCTCTCTACTGTTCGTGGTGTGATTACAGAGAGCCAGGCTGCCTTCTTCTCCCCAGGATGGGAGAGGCACTGCTGACCACTCCCATCTCCCTCACCCTGTCCTTCCAGCATCTGCACTACCAGTTAAACATGGGTCATCCAGGCCACAGTCAGGACTTTATTCCTCTGTGCTAGACAGTCAATCTTGGACTGTATTGCTCTTGTGATTACATGTGTTTATAACATAGAACAGCATGCTAAAATATCTGCATTCCTGGAATGTATTATCTAACACATCACACTCAGTGCTGTCATTTGTAAAAAGTTCAGTAATTGAATGAAGCTTACATCTTTTAATTGCAAAAATAAACAAACAATAAACCATAAAGCAAAAATTAACATCCCTGAAATTTAGACCTAGAAACTGTATTTTCTCAGTATTTTGTCGTAGTAGTTAGCAAGTGACTTTCAAGTTATCCTGTAATATTCTAGTGAAATTCCTCTGATATTAAACATCACATTCCAGCACTACATCGTTCCACATGAAACTGTTGCTACACAGATATACTAGCCAAAAAAGTCCCTGTATTGCAGTGTGGATTTTTACTTTTTATCCTGTATTGTACTAGATTTTCATGGTCTCTGCTTTGCATTCACAAATTCTTCCTTCACTGTTTGGATCCATATTTCCCATCCCATTATTATTCTGTCTAGGGAATCAATGCAAATGCATGTTTACATAGCTGTTCATGTTTTACAGTTTCCCCTTTTGCAGTCACTATTCTCCTTATAAGACCATCATAAACTGTACTGTAATGAGTTTTAAAACTAGATGTGAAGTTAACTCAGTGCAATACTGAGGAGCCATTTCTTTGTAATGTGGAAGTTTAGTTTTATAAGAAATTATTCATACTGAGATATTAAACCTGTAATTAGCAGCTCACTTTGCTTACATTTTCTGAGTGCCCCACTTCTTGCTCTGGGAATATTAGCATAACCATTAACTGAACACACTCAAGCAGATGGAGAAATTATTACCAATAGTAAAACCATCTTCTTTATGATCACTGAAGGCATGGTAGCATTAGCATAAATCAATATGTGAGGAAAAATGAATGACAATAGTTCCCAAAATTTATGACTGCAAACAAATTGGAATACTGAAAAGCAAACACAATGTAAAAAGTCGAATATGGCTCCTAATTAGAACCTGTTTAAGAAGCATAACAGTTTTCATATGCAGAGCCCTTTGCTGTATGTTCCTTATCCCCAGCCTGTTTCATTATAGCAACCTTTCAGTTTATGTATTCTCTTTAAGGTTTTACTGATATCATGATTAGTATGAAGTGATTCCCAGGGGCAACGTGACTCACCAGAGCTCATCATTATCTGCAAGAGCTCTGCTTTTCTCAATATTTCTCACAGAAACATTTTTTTTTCTTCATTTTTAACTTAACAATCTCCAGGTCTGCTCAATGCTTCCATACTACTGTATTTTCACAAACAATTACTTGCCACTTGTTTTAACTATTTTAAGCATCTATCTGATGAATACATTTTGCTGTTGCTGACTCACTTCAAGTTATATTCTGAGGGTAAGTTTAAAAAAATGTAGCCAAGTGGGTACTTTAATATGCAACTGACTGCTGAACTTTTAGCCAAGAAGATAATTTGGACTTAGATGCAAAAGTGATGATAAGGAATGCAGTCCTCTTATGTGTGACAGAAATGGAAATGCAGACTAAAATGAATTAGGTTCAAAGATAAGAAAATATAAAAAAGGTTATTCTCTGGCTTCCATGATAACGCTCAGTGTTTGCTTCTAAGAGAATAAAGCTCTGGAAAGACTCTAAGGATTTTATGATCAAATAGATTTTACTCAGCAGAAGCAAAGGCCAGAACTGACATATGCAAAATTAACATAATAAAATAGCTTAGTCCATAGCTTTATTACAGAAATAATTGCAGAAAATGCCAAAGTTAATAAAAGAGAAAATGACCGGTCTAAATGATTGGCATATCTCTTAACCTACAGGGAAATACATTTGTAGAACTAGGTCAAGGTTAGGAAGGACATGCTAAAATATTTTTATTTTCTTCAAAAAACATTTTTAATCACTATACTATAAACACAATGAGCGTGTTATGACTGAGCCTGCAAATTAAGTAAGCAGTTACATATTATTCAACATATGCTTATACATTTATGTTTCACTTTCCTTGTCTTTTGGCTTTTCATGGTTAGGGGTCACCACAGCAGATCACTGGTCCGCAGACTGATTGATTGGCAGCGGAGTTTTTACTGTGTTGAGTTGTCGACCCGGCACCCAACCTTCACAGAAGATTTATGTTTCACTTTATTTCATTTAATATGGGTCATTTAAAGGAATGGTTGCTATCGTACTGTAGCTTTTGATTAAGTATTGTGCAATGACTGTTCATTGCTATTCCAAAACAAGCACACCTGACAGCCCAATCATTGTGCCCATTGTAAATCGACCATATACCAATAGAAAAAAGCCTGGCAGCTGAAGTACCATTGAACAGCCAAACTTTCTATTGGTATATTTGGGGAGAAAGAAAAATATGAGAAAAATCAGGTATGTTCTGCAAAACTAAAGAAACAAAAGCACACCTTATTTTCCTTGTAATTCTCTGCTGTACCTCATAAAATCCTAACTTTTTAAACATTACAAAAAAAAAAAAAAAAACAGAGAGTCTCATTTCTCCATTGCATCTCCTGCTCTGCACTGATGTAGTATGAAGCATGGTAAAGCAAGTGCCATATGCATGCACAGTACATCATTAAACAAGGAAGAACACTGAAGAAGACTGAAGTACTGTTATACAAAGACATTATTTAAATAAAGATAAGCAATTTCAATAGTTCACTCTTATTTGTGGGTACACCATGATTTACACACAGTTGGCTTTGTTTAATCACTCTGGCTTTGTCCTCATGATTAAACCACACCAGCTATGGGCTGATCCTAATATACTCTCAAACAGTCATGGATTATTATTTAATATAGTTTCTAATGAGTCTAGTCATGTTAAAGAATTGATCCTCTAGATTCTATAGTTTAGGATTATATTTATTTTGCTGACCGTTGCTTCTGAATGGTGCACCACTTTGAGGTTGCACAGTACAGCACATCTGCAAAAACATGTTGCTACATTATCTGGGAAGAAGTGAAATGTACAAGTTTAGTAACATAGCACAAGAGTTTCAGTTTAAGGTATGCACAGCAAATAAAGGTGATGTACTGAAATTTGTCATACTGTACATTATTCAACAGAAATACTCTGGATAGCTGTGAAACATCTCAGAAATGTTTGATAAGATACATGTTAGACTGATTTATTCATTTATTTACTTATTCGTTTTTGTAGCTTCCCACAGCTGGCCAGCAACTGCCAATAGCTCCTTTTCTTCTTTGCCATGTCTATTTGATCCACCTTAGCATCTTCCAGGCTCTGTCCAACCTTCGTCTATGGTCAGTAAGGAGATGTAAACTACTGGTGCAGCACCATACTGCCATGTAAGTAATAAATTGCAGTGGCTTTGAGCAAACTGGTTGGACATCATCTGAGAAGTAGAATAACCGTATAATAGTATGTCACGTACAAGTGACACTGACCATATCTGACAGCTGAACAGCCAAGCAACATGGACCCACAGACTAGCATGGTATTGACAGGTGATTCTAAGACAGCTCTGGGACATGTATTATGATGACATCCTTCACTGCTAAACAAGAAACTCATTCCATAACCATTCAGGACAAAATATTTCATCCAGCACACTCCACAATCCCACATATGCAATATGTTATTAAGCTGAGCTGACATCAACAAATTGGATGAGCCATGGCACCATAACTTTTCAATTAACAACAAAGTCATCAAACCCTTCAAAAATGAAAACAAATCAATGTTTATAGTGTTTTTCACCAGGTTTTCTGCACCTCCATTGTGGGTGACTGCAAACCCACAGCATGCTGCATTATATATATGAACTCTCAGATTGTACTGCAGTTAGGAAAAGGACTTGATCCTTTTACCCAACTGTGCAATGATGACAACAAACATAACCTGCACTGTTACACATAAAAAACATCCATACCATGCAGACTGTCAGTCCTATGCTACATCCCAATGGTTAACAAACACCAAAAACACACCTTCCAACAATCAACACAGCCACACCAGCTAAAACTCAATGCAGCACACTAATGCACATATACCCTCAAAAATAACAGTCATTTAAATGCAAATATATAAAACCTACCATACACATTGGTAACATAAAACATTTAAAAATATATATTCTAAAGAAATACACTACTACAATGAATCAAAGAAGTCAGGCTAGATTAAAGTCATTCTACGTTATATGCACACACACATATGTTTTACATGGATCCCTATCAGGTGATAGACATTTCATTTCACTGAATCCCATTTGACTGAGACCATAAGAATGAAATTTCAAAATACTGAAAAATCATTTGACTGAAACCCATAATACTGAAATCTTACAATGCTAAATTTCAACATACTGAATTGTAAAGTGGACGATATAAAACCAGTATAGGCTGTGCCACCCCACACCCCCCAACTATATATACTAACTCCAGGATCGCACTACAGTGGGGAAAAGCCTAGTCTGGTTTTATATTGTCCTCTTTACAATACAGTCTGTTGAAATTTAGCATTGTAAGATTTCAGTATTATGGGTTTCAGTCAAGTGATCTTTCAGTATTTTGAAATTTCAATC